>NC_061119.1:22615665-22728928 GCF_002878395.1 Capsicum annuum
TCCTATTTCTGATCATATAAATGATTTTCAGGGTGTCCTTGACTAGCCGTCCGGAATGGGTGTAAAGTTCGATGAAGAAATTCAGGGGCTTTGGCTTCTTAATACTCTGCCTGACTCTTGGGAAACTCTTCGAGTTTCTTTGACTAATTCTGCTCCCGGTGGTATTGTAACTATGGAATATGTTAAGAGTGGTGTCTTGAATGAAGAGATGAGAAGAAGATCTCAGGCCTCATCTTCTTCTTCATCTTCACACTCTAATGTTTTGGTTACTGAAGAGAGGGGGAGAAACAAGTCCAAGGATCAAGTACTTGATGTGTTCAAGAATTTTTAGGCCTTGGTTGAAAAACAAACAGGGAAGAAATTGAAATGCATCCGTTCAGATAATGGTGGTGAGTATATTGGTTCTTTTGATAGATATTGCAGAGAGCAGGGTATTCGGCATCAGAAAACTCCTCCAAAGACTCCTCGGTTGAATGACTTAGTAGAGAGGATGAATAGAACACTAGTTGAGAGGGTTAGATGTATGCTTTCAGATGCTAAGCTGCCAAATTCCTTTTGGGCAGAAGCACTTAATACGGTTGTTTATGTTATCAATTTATCTCCTACTATTGCTTTGAATGGTGATGTCCCTGACAGAGTTTGGTCTGGTAAGAATGTTTCTTATGATCATCTTAGAGTCTTTGGGTGTAAATCTTCTGTTCATGTCCCTAAGGATGAAAGGTCAAAGTTGGATGTTAAAACTAGACATTGTATCTTCATTGGTTATGGTCAAGATGAATTTGGCTATCGTTTCTATGATTCAGTTGAGAAGAAACTTGTTAGAAGCCACGATGTTGTGTTCTTTGAAGACCAAATAATTAAAAATTTTGACAAAGCTGAGAAGTTTGATTCTCAAAGTAGTGAGAGCCTAGTTGATGTTGATCCAGTTACTTTGACTACTGCTCCTGAAGAAAATCTTCATGGTGATGAAAATCAAGTTGATAATGAAGATGATGATCATGTTCAGAATGATCAGCAATAAGTTGTTGATGCTCCAGTGCAAGTTGATATGGTTGATTAGCAACCAGGTGTTGATGCTCCAGAGAGTTCTCTTAGATGATCTACAAGAGAGAGAATACCTTTATCTCGTTATTCTCCCAGTGAGTATTTACTCTTGACTGATGGGAGAGTACCTGAGAGTCTTGATGAGGCCATGGAAAGTGAAGAAAAAGAAAAGTGGTTTGATGCTATGGAAGATGAAATTAAATCTTTGCAAGATAATCATTCCTTTGATTTGGTTAAGTTGCCTAAACACAGAAAAGCTTTGAAAAATAGGTGGATTTTTTGGGTGAAGCATGAAGATGGTAATCCAATTCCACGGTACAAAGCTAGATTGGTTGTGAAGGGATTTAACCAGAAAAGGGGAGTTGATTTTAATGAGATATTTTCTCCGGTTGTAAAGATGCTATCCATTCGTGTGGCTCTGGGCTTAGCTGCAAGCATAGATTTAGAGGTTGAGCAAATGGTTGTTAAAACTACTTTTCTCCATGGTGACTTAGATGAAGAAATTTATATGGAGCAACCCGAAGGTTTTGAAGTCAAGGGAAAAGAGAATTATGTTTGCAAATTGAAGAAGATCTTGTATGGTTTGAAACAAGCTCCTAGGCAGCGGTACAGGAAGTTTGGTTCCTTTATGAGTCAGCAGGGCTTCAAGAAAACTACTTCAAACCATTGTGTTATTGTGCAAAAATTCTCTGATGGTAACTTTATTATTGTGTTGCTTTATGTTGATGACATCCTTGTTGTTGGTCATAATGCTTGCAGGATTCAAAAGTTGAAGCAAGAGTTGAGTAAGTCTTTTTCTATGAAAGACTTAGGACCAGCAAAGCAGATTCTTGGCATGCAGATTGTCCGTGATAGAAAGGCTAAGAAGTTGTGGTTATCACAAGAGAAGTACATTCAGAAAGTACTTCGAAGGTTTAACATGGACAAGGCTAAGGTTGTCATTACACCTTGAGCTATGCACTTCAAATTGAGCACGAAGCAGTGTCCTTCCAGTGATGATGAGAAGGAAGATATGAAAAAACTTCCTTATGCTTCAGCTGTTGGTAGTTTGATGTATGCAATGGTTTGTACAAGACCGAATATTGCTCATGTTGTTGGTGTTGTTAGTTATTTTCTTTCTAATCCGGGAAGAGAACATTGAAATGCTGTGAAGTGGATTATGAGGTATCTTTGTGGCACTTCTAGTCTGAGTTTGTGTTTTAGTACAAGAAAGCCTAGTCTTTGTGGTTATACTGATCCAGATATGGCCGGTGATGTTGATACTCGCAAGTCTACTTCGGGTATTTGGTTACTTTTGCAGAGGGAGCTGTGTCTTGGCAATCTAGGTTGCAAAAATGTGTTGCTTTATTTACTACAAAAGCTGAGCTTATTGCTGCCGTTGAAACTTGTAAAGAATTGCTTTGGATGAAGAGATTCTTGGGGGAACTTAGTTGTGCTCAAGAGAGGTATGTGCTTCATTGCGACAGTCAAAGTGTCATACATCTTGGCAAGTATTCTACATTTCATGGTCGGTCTAAACACATTGATGTGAGATATCATTGGATTCGGGATGTGTTAGATTCTAAGTTGCTTGAACTTGAGAAGATTCATACGGATGACAATGATTCCGACATGATGACTAAAGCTTTTCCAAGAGGAAATTTTGAAGATTGCTGCATAATCGCCGGGATGGCGGTCTCCTCCACATAGTCGGGAGAGGGAGAATTGTTGGGTCATGGGCCTTTGTCCCTTCCTATGTGGATAAAATGAAGCTCAATTTGGACCAAACCAATTTTGCTCATAGGCCCATTACTATGGGGCATATATATTGATCTTTTTAGGTCTTATTCACTATCACAAAAAGAGAGTTTTCACAGCCAAAGAGAGAAAAACAAAGCTGATTTTCGCACCTAAATTTCAGCCACAGCTGTCAACTTCAAATTGCGATTCCCGCTTCGTTTCTTGTCCGATTAAGCTGATTTTTGGACTGCTTGTTCCTATCATCTCAATATTTGATTAGGAACTGACAGAGCTTGATTTGGTGGCCTGTATCTCCTGTTATTCATTCTCGAATAGTAACTGCATTTTTTGTGTTTTCACTCCTTTATTTCTCTAGTGTTTGGTGCTGTGGATTATGTATTGTTTCTTGTTGTTTGGTACTTGTTTGGTGGCCATTTTGGAGGAAAATATTGTAACTCTTTGGTGATTATAGTGGAGCTTTTGGTCCCGTAATTTTTTACTCTTCACACTGAGGGGTTTTTCATGTAAATCTTGTGTCTCGTGTGATTGCCTTTATTCTTGTCTTGTTTCATTTGGTTGAGTTGTTTGCTGTATATTACTCTATTTTTCTTGGGTTTATTTGTCTCCTCTTGGTTCAAGTTGAAAGGGAAAGTTTAGTCTTGAGTATTTTCCACTGCTACCCTGTTGGGCTCTTTGATTGTGAGCCCGTCTTTCCTAAAAAAATGTTCATAACCTATTAAGTTTAAATCTTGGATCCGCCTGTATCACGACTCAGAACTTATGTTTATGTACTAAAAAAATATACAACTATTGGAGTTACTATACATTACCAGTATTATTTCAAGTGGAAAAAGGAAGGAAACAGCTGCTAGATAGAGATAAAAGTTTTATGTTTGCTCTCTCAGCTGATCATGTAAACCAAACAACTAGACAAACCATATCCAAGGTATAATCAAGTGGAACTGAATTTGTAGAATGTTACAAAAATAGAATCAGTTGAAGAAACTGAGAAAGAAATTATGAATGTGAGAAACTGAAAAAACTGTAGTTGCAACTACTGTGACTTTCTTGACTTAAATGAGTTTCTCTTTTTTGGTTTTTCATCCGGTGTTAGATTGCACGAGCACTCCCCTAGTAGGCTTTGAAGTTTGAAGACTTTATAATCAAATAGTATATGGTCATGAAATTTAATAAGATGTTGACAAGGGTCTATTGGAAACTTTCTAGAGCTAAGTTAACGTGTGTGTACACCCTACCTTCTTCGTAACACACAAAATGGGATTACATGTGTATGTTATTGTTGTGATCTTCCAGTATTTTTAAGTTCCCATCATTTTTGGAACTTTTCACTCACGAAACTTTAAGATTTTTCATGTCAAACTCAACTTTTAATTTAAAAAATTACAATTTCAAAAACTCAAATTTCAAGTTTAAAGGTTCAACTTTGCACTCTAGGTTAGAGTTTTTGTCCGCATTTTCTTACCAAAATTAAGTTTTACATTTCTTAAAAGTAAAATATAAAACTTTTTCATATTTGGCTAACCTCTTTCTTGGAGGAAAGATTTTAAAACTCTATAAATAAATTCTTCTGGGGAGATTTTCTCCTAATAGTTTTTTTTATGCATTTTGATATTTGTTTTTATTATGTAAGTCACTTGACCAAATCATATCAATAATATATTTTTTTAGTATGTTTTTCTTTGTCGTCTAAATTATCACTTCGATGGTTTGCAACTAATAGCTTCCGCATGACGCCCTCTCGATTTCAAACCCAATAAGTGGTATCAAAGCCTATGGTTCAAAGGTTCAATGGTTCAGATTGAGGACATGTTTAGATAAAAGTTGCAACCAATTTGATGATAATGAAGATATATGTCCAAAAAGACTACATGTGGAGAACAAAGTTTCAAGCAAATTTTCAACGATCCTGGTGCTAATCCATCTTTAAAATCAAAATCAATTTTTAACTCATGTTTATGGGCTTCAATTTTCAACCCATACTTGCTTTAACACTTGGGCTCCTTTCAACTCATGCATTTACTTTTAACGCGTGAGCTCCACTCTTAACCTGTGCTCACTTTCAATGCACAATGCTCCACTTTCAACCTTGTTTACTTATAACACAGGGCTCCAATAATATCAGCTCATGCTTGCTTCAATTTTAACCTATATCAATTTTTAATCATGATAAGCAGCAGTGATATATGAAGATTGTGTGAAGAAGGAGGGTCAAGAATATTTTGCCAGAAACTCAAGCCAAAAAGGGGAGATTTGTTAGGGGGCTTTCCCTGATTTTCTTACCAAAATTAAATTTTATTTTTCCTAAAAGGAAAATATAAAACTTTTTCATATTTGGTTAACCTCTTTCTTGTATGAAAGATTTTGAAACTCTATAAATAGAAGACCCCTCTTCTCATACCTTAACACAATAGCATCCACAACGTAGTCGTTTATGAGTCTTGTTTGAAGGGAGATTTTCTCCTAATAGTTTTTTTTATGCATTTTGATATTAGTTTTCAATATGTAGGTCACTTGATCAAATCATATCAATAATATGTTTTTTTAGTATGTTTTTACTTTGTCATCTAAATTATCATCATGATGGTTTGCAACTAATAGTTTCCGCATGACGCCCTCTAGATTTCGAACCCAACAGTCTATATATGGTCAAACGAGAGCTAAACAATAAAGGATACCAATGGTGTATTTTGATCGTTAAGTAATTATTTGATCAGATAAAAAAGCCAAACTGCACTCCAATTTTGGTCACTAACAAGCTCGTAATTCTTGCGTTTCATTTTATGTGACATTATTTGACTTGATACAAAATTTAAGAAAATAATATTTTCAACCATGGTCTAAAATAAGTGTTAGGTAAAACGAAAATTTTAATGGTAAACTATTTTTATATATTGAGTTGTCAATATGGGCCGGCCCAACCCATCCGGGCTAGCCCATACGAGCTTTGGAGTTTGACGGAACAGGTCGGCTACAAAATAACAAATTCAATCCATACATTGTGGGTTGCGGGCCCTCACGGGTCAGTCTACTTTATAAAATATATTATTTTTATAATCTTAATTTAAACTTTAAATTATTAATTACATAAATATGTACAATATAATATTACATGAAGTTACTAGTTATTAATCAAGTTTCAAGTTTTTTAAAAATTTCAAATAATTTGTTAAATTAAAGAACTTTTGACACCAAATTTAAACAAAATAGAGATGTTGAAAAACAAACGAAACTGTTAATGAATAATAATATGAATCCGGAAAAAAAAATATAACTAGCTAAATAATAATATTAACCTATTTTTGTTTTAATTGATCACAATAAAACACAAAGAAATGTTAATATTTAGTCCATTAAAAGTGAAATTGAACACCTCAAAAAAAAAATCTCATGGTACTTATGAGTTATAGTGTGTTCAACATCGCCGCATTATCTTCATCAAACATATTTGATTCCTTAAAAAATTTAGTACTTTAATTATTTATATATTTTATAAACATATTTAATAATTAAATATCTATGATGGTTCAAATAGACTTGAAGGTTTTTTTTAATTCTTAATAATTTATTCTATTTTTTAATTATTTTTTACTTAACCCACGGGTCTGCCCAGCCCATATTGCTCAAATCCCACGGATCAACGGCTTATACGGATCGGGCTAAAAAGTCCTGTTATTAAACGAACGATAAATATCATAATCCAACCCTATCAAATTACAGACTGAGCTGGACCGGTTCGACCCAATAGACCTGACCCATATTAACAGCTCTATCTAAATATTAATGCGACATTTCTTTCATCAGACAAACTAAAAAAAAGTCACATAAATTGTTATTACATTTTTACATTGCCTATAAGTGAAGAACATAGGGGAGGAAGAAAATGGAATAAACAATATTTCATTTTGGCTATTCACATTTTTATTTATAATCGTGGTATTCGGGTCAGCTTACACACATCTCAACTAATTCTATGAGATATTTGTCTCCTCCCACCAGCAACAGGTAACAAATGACTTACTTTTGAATGAATAATTTTGCCTTCACCTTTTAAAAGCTGACAACACAAGAAAAATCGTGGTGTAAGAAAATAAATACATATGACATGCTTTATAGGATTTAAATTTGTTTTGGTTAAACATTAGGTTGCAGCAAATTAATTCACCTTGAGAAAAAAAACGAACGATCGCATGGGTGTTGGTTGGATACAAATACAAGTAATCTATACTCACCTTAATGTGATCTAGAAATGAATACCAAATCGGTGCCTATTTGGAATTTTTTTGCATTCAAAATTTCGAATGGACAATCCAAAAATGAAAATTTTCAAAAGGGGATAAAGCGGGTGAAGGTTCACGTCTTGTCTTTAACCATTTAATGCGGTCTGTTAAATGGTTAAGTGCAAAGTGGAGACACTGTCAAGGCAAGATCAGTCACTCGCCTTACCTTTTGACATAGGACTTCACTTGTAAGGTGAGCTCACATAGGACTTCACTTGTAAGGTGAGCTCTCATTCTCGCCGTGTAAGGCATTCTCTCCGTTCCGACTTAACTTCTTTATTTATTATTGTAAGAGAGAGTTGGTGGGTTGTTTCAATGACTTTAAGGAGAATCCGTTGTCAAGGATTTTAAAGCATAATCCGTTGTCAAGGATTTTAAAGCATTTACATAATTTTCATCTAAGAAGTGGAGACGATAACCATTTTGCCAAGGATATTCTAAACAATTTCACTTCGTATGGTCATTTGATCATTTTTAAGATATTAAGTGATTATTGCACAAGATCTTTAGAGTGATTGGCTACAAAATTGTACTACACCTCGTTTAATATTTTTAAACAATTACAATTGTCATTCTCCTTACAAGTCCCTCGTCAAACAGCCTACCAACTCCCACTAACAGTAATAAATAGAAAAGCTAAGTCGGAATGTACAGAATACTTTACTAGGCGAGACTGAGAGCTAGCCTTACAGTGAAGTTCCATCAACAGTCAAAAGTAGGGCGGGTGACTAACTTCGTCTTGCAAGTTAAAACAGTGCCCTCGCCTCGCTTTTAACCATTTAACTGACAACGTTAACTGATTAAGGACAAGGCGTGAACCTTCACTCGCTTTGTCCCTTTCGGAATTTTTCATTTTTGGGTTGTCCATTCAGAATTTTGGATGAAAAAAACTACCCCTGGGATCATAACTCAATTTCAAATGGAATCAATACTAACAGTAGAATGTGGGAATGTGCTATTAGGTGGCGTTTTGGTAACTTTTGTGTACTAAACTTTGTTCAGCACAAATGAGAGATCATTAAAGGCGATCTTGAATTTTTGCTCCCGCTTGATAAAATTTGCAAGAAAACTGACCTTTTTTATCCATCGCGACATTTCAAGATGTTAGGGGAAGATAGTCGGATGTGTTGCTTGTCGCACAGAAGATTTAGTTATATTAACTTGTAAACAACTGAACAAACAGAAATATCGCACAGAAGATTAGTTATATAGACTTGTAAACAACTGAACAGAAAACTTCTGCCTATGAGCCATAACTTACTAAGTTCTTGTCAATTGAGCATCTCTTACAAAAATGTCTCAAACTCTTGCCTTACAAACAAAATTAAGCAAAGACTAAGCTATGAGCAACAAAGGTCATTTTCTTGAAAAAAGATTAAGCAAAGGTAAAAAGCTCAAAATCACCCCAAGGTCATTCTTGAAAATTATCTAAAGCACAAACTCACCCCGAAGTTCCCCCTGATTGAAAGATGCTAGAGATTTTTATCAAATAGTATTGATTATAAAAAGATTGTACTTAACATGCACATACAAATAATATCAAGAACTTTTACATTGCACATGTAATTTGTCAATTGGACCTAACAAAACACTTGAACCTCGTAAACAGAATCATTTGGTACTCCGGTCCAAAAGTGACAAAACACTTAACCTAGGAAGGTATTATTTCCAGTAATGCAAAAGCAGCATATAAAAGGAATGAGAAAACGTGAAAACCATAGGAAATAATGTCGGCAACGTCTTACGGAAAAATAAAGTTGGAACATAACAGCAACTGTAGTTATTTGCTACGACAAAAAGTTGATCAAGATAAAATCGCCTGTCGAAAACTTCAACCCTCTCCATACTGCCGTAACATGTCCTAGCCAAGAAATGCTGCTCTTCAGCTCATAATACCACATAATCAAAAATCTCTGATACACATCAAGGTAAAATGCAACAAATTGAATTTCTTGAACCAAAATGCCGAGGATGCAAGACTTGAGTATAAGCCACTGCACGACTCGTAAGTTACTAACCACATTCACCGCCTAGAAGATGACCAACTGGTCCTCGAGCCACTACTACCAAATGACGAGGGCTTTCTTTCATCGCGCCATGATGGTCTATCATCTGACTTGCTTCCACTGCTACCCCACCTATCAGATTCAGGAGGAGGAGCCTGGGGTGCAGCATCCACTTTGCCACGCAAGTGCCTAAGAACATATTTCCCAGGAGCAGGTGCAGCTGATGCTGCTGCAGTAACAGGAGCAGTTCCTCCAAGTTCAGTTGGACGCCCCAAGGTTGGAGGCTCAGCAGGCTTTGGCAGCACAGGTGTGGGCCTACGCAAGATCTCTTCTTTCTCCCGTCTTTCTTTCTCTTCAAGCTCTAGCAGTCGCTTTCTCTGCTTTTCAGCAATCTCATCTAACTTAGCTTGCCGTTCAGCCTCCTCTTTCTTGCGTCTCTCTGCCTCTGCAATATTTTCAGAAAGTTGTCGTAGGATGCCAAATTAATTTCGAGTAGCAGGTGAAACCTCAAGTGCGGAAATACATCTCAGAGTACAACAGGTTCGAGTAGCATGAACTCTTTGGTTGGATACACCTTAATATAAATGCCCACCCTCTCCCCTTAACCCTGAAAGAGCTAAACGCATATTATGTGGATGGAGAATTAACAAGCAAAGTACCTTCACGTTTGCGGGCTTCCTCCTCTTCCTGCAACCTCTTTTTACGCTCCTCCTCAGACCGCAGAAAGAATAACATTTTCCTCCTAGCTTCCCTCTCCTGCTTCCTTGATTGAATTATCTGGCTGATCCTTTCCTGTCTCTCCCGCTTCAATCTATTGAATTCAGCTTCCCGACTACTAACAACTCTTTCTTGCAAAATTCTCTGCGTGATAAGGAATATATCAGCTGATCTATGCATTTAGCATGAATAAATATGCCAACCACCTACTTAGTCAGAGATCAAGACCATTCTTCAGCAAGCCGATGGCTAACGTCTATATGTATTTCTTACTTCAAGCCTACCTTCGCAAATAAAAGTGAAAGGAAATCCCGGGTACAGTTGTGCAGCCGCTAGCTGCTGTAACATGGCAATGTATTCACCATAAGGTGAACTGCTGTAAAAGATTTTGAGCTTCCCGACTTTTTTTTTTAAAATTCAAGGCCATTATACGAGATTTTAGACAGGGAAGAATAGAAGAAAATACAACTAGTTTTATACTTCTATTTCCACTAGCTTCACAGCTCAAAGCTTAAAGTATCCTGCACCAAGTTTAGAAGCTTCCAACTTGGTTCTACACCAATTCCATTCTAAACATAACAAAGTTACATAATTATCAATAGCACTAACCCAAATGTCACAACCATGGTTCAGTAATACTATCCAACATTTACATCTAGCAATTCAATAAGTTTATAGAAGACGGATAAAGTGACCTTCTGCTCCAACATGCGTCCAAGTCTCTTTTTCTCTTCCAAGTCTCCAGCATGTCGTTGCCTACTCTGTTCGATCTCTTGCTGAAAATGTATGTTAAACGCAAATCCATTAGTAACATTTTGACTAGAAAGTTAAAAGAAAAAAAAACGTATACATTTCCATTTCTTAAGAGAAATGTGAAAGAACTTGTTGATGTAGTTGGTCCAAAAGCATAATGTATCTTTAGTACAAACCTGCTGTTCGCGTTCATGAAGAGCTGCCTCTTCAGCTAAACGCTGTTTATGTGCAGCTTCAATAAGAGGTGCAGCTTCTTCTCTTTTAGCTCTTTCCAGATGATCCATAATTTTGGCATACTTCTGCAGCTTTTTCTCCCTTTCTTGCCTCTCCCTCAGTTGCTCATTCAGCGCCAATTCCATGATCACCTGTTTAGTCATCTTCTCCTGAAATCAAATTAAAGCCAGGTAAGATTTTCCAACTGAAGGTTTGGGAATAGGAGTACAAATTATATACTTACTCCCTCTACAACTGGCTTCTTCTTCCTCTTGCTGCGCTTTTCAGCTTCTTGCAGCATAGCTTGGGCCTCTTCAAGTTCTCGGTCCTCTATTTCCTTCAAAATTCGCTGGTTCCTTCTTTGCTCATACTCGGCAGCAATACGCTTTTGCTCAGCATCTTCAGTCATCTTTTGAAGCTCTCGCCTCCTCGACTCTTCCACTCGTTCCTTAAAAGAAAGTCATAAAAGTTCATACACAAAAACAACAGTAACAAGCAATTTACAACGCAACCAAGAAGTACATACCATTTCTAAGAGTAAACGCTCTTGCTCCTCTTTGCGTTTCTCAATAATGGACTTCCGTGCAAGAAGTCTCTTGTGCTCCTTCTCTACAATCTCTGCTAAATTAAACAGGGCATCCCCAAGCTTGGCCGCCTTTTGTGCTGGGGGATATATCATAGTCCTTGCCTTGCCAAGGGATTCAGCAAAAAGAGACAGATGATTCCGGAGTCCTTCAGCCTCGATACTCTGGAAACATAATTATAAGCAAATGACGTATGATAGACTAGCCCACATGGCTTAATCAAATGATGCATTATAGACAAAATTATAAGCAATGATTTATGATATACTAGCCCACATGACTTAATCAAAACCCTGCTAGTTCAAAGTGTCTAAGAGAAACATTTGCAAATTCCTCTTCGTCAGTTGATCAACATATTATACCACAGAGGTACAGGGCTGAACTTATATAGCTATAAGAAGACTTTGAAACCATGCCCTAAGCCCAAAATCCCACAACACAGAATCTGACAAAAACAGCAATCCACTAGAACTCTTAGATCTCAGAAACTAACCACAGCTCTTCAGAGTTCACACCATCATTCATCCAGATTCAGTCTAGTGACTAAACTACAAATTTATTATGCCAACAACACAGCTTTAGATAGCTCACAATTTTACTGTGCAGAAATTAGTATTAGATAATAGAAGACACTATATGTCATAAGCAGCCATGCCCATGATTTCTACTTAAACAATTAGGAAAGAACAAAGTGTCCACTAAGATAATTGATAGTGCTGACAAATCTCTCACCGGACCAACTGACAAAGGCACATGAAAAGAATATCTAAGTGTGCCCTACCAAAAATAAACAAAAGGGTAGACAAGAATTTTAATTCCAAGCAACATAATTATACCTGTTTGCCAAAGAAGACAGCGCTCTTCATGTGATCAACTTTGATGGATAGAAAATTACGTCTAACCGCATCAACTGATATCTTCTCAATAGCAGTGAAGTCAAAGAATGGGATCATCTTAGATATGTTATCAATCTGGATTGTCTGATACACCTGAGAGACCTGCAACTCGAATAGGAACAAATTTAGCGCTGTCAGTTAAAATGAAGACCAAACTGAAAGATGGGCTTCCACCTCAATAATGTGCACGTCGCATTTCTATCAAAAAGTACAAAACAAGGTGCATACCTGCTGGAGCAACCTCAGAGTAGCAAGTTTTTCTAAGGCAGGAACATACTGAGACAGTTGTACTTCAGGAACCGAGGAAACTGAAGACAGCTTACCGCCAAGCTTTGATATTTTATTCAACATGGGCTGCACCTTCAGAGCCAGATCCAAAGGAAGAAACTCATTTTCTAACAGATGATAAAGATCTTTCACTTCTTGGGTGACACAGGACATTACACCTTTGGAAACCTAACAATTGAGAAAAAACAGAAGGAACGTCACATAAATAAAAAATCAAGAGACTGAAACAAAGTATGACGTGCTCATCTGTGACTCAAAAATTTAATGGGCTCATTGAAATGAAACAGAACAAGGAATTCAAACTATAAATGGAAAAAAAAAAATGAAGAACTATATGCTAAATTCAAAATAAAACATATAAATTACTCACCAACTCTGAGAGAAGTGATGATCGAGAAAGCTGAAAAAGGAGAAACAACAAGGAAACCAAAGCTGATTAGCAAAAGCAGGGCATTAAAAATACAGAACTATATAATGTAATCAAAAATGAAATTACCGCTACTCTGTTTTCGGCTTTGGGTTCAACTTCAAAACCAATTAGATTGGCCAGCCTCAAACTCCTCTCCTTCTCATTTTCAAGCTCCAGATGAGATGCACCGTATGATTGATCATAAGGTGGCACTGAAAGTGCAGCTAGGACAACAGAGGATGCTATTAACTGCAAATCCTTCTGGCTTAAATTTTTATTAAAACCCTTCTGAAGAGAGAAAAGCTTGAGCCATGCATAAGCATGATAAAGATGATTTGATGACATCCAAAATATCTCAGTAAGCTTCCCATAATAAACACCCATCAATGATGCCTTGGGGGTTTTCTTAACCATGCACATCAAACCATATATGTCTTCAATGGAACGAAAAGCTTCCTGTATCAAAGAAAATTAAAACACATGAAGTTCCTCTCTTAGGACAAAAACATATGCCTACAATCTATCAGAAATAGTAATAACCTGCCAAAGATTCAGTTCAGTAGCAACTTTCAGCTGTTCAAATCTAGTATCCAGATACAATTGTAGGCTTTCTGGAGCAGAAAGATCAGGCCGGTCCCTCTGATCTCTATACTTGTTGAGATTTGCCAAATGATTCCGGATGATTTCACACAGACGACGAAATTCTGTTGTTCGTTTGTACTGCTTACAGAACTGAAAGGCTCGGTGTGCTGTCATCTGAGCAAATTAGGGTTGAAGCTTAATTAACGTCATTTCTTTCAATGAAAAAATGAGCCGACTAAAGATGGAACGAGTACAGAATTTCACATCAGCCATGCAGAAAGCTTAATTAGAGTATAGGACAAATTAGGTCCAAGGCACCAGAAACTTGCAACAGGATGATATATAAACTTTTATATCAAAAAGAATAAACTTGTTCTGAACAAAGTACATAAACAGATATCCAGACAACTGAGAAAGATTCCCGCAAAGTTTGTGAATAAGAAGTAAAAAGGGACTGATTTACTAAGCAGAAATCAGAATCATTATCACTTTCTAGACAAGCTAATACAAAAAGAAAAAAGGACAAACAACCTGCTTACTCAATTACAGTCAAAACAAGTCCTGAAAAATCAGGATAATGAAATTCCTCACTGTAGAACATAAAAGCAGTCTAATTATTCAACCACCTAATAAAAAGGAAGAGTAATGGAAACTTACTGCATATAGCGCTTCCAATCTTGAGTTGTTACGCAAGATCTCCAGAACAGTTCTATACGTCTCCCACAAGAACTTAAACCAGGGAGTGACCAGCTCGCGATCAGATCTATCTTTTCCTTTCTCCCCACTAACATAACTCAACATGAGATCTTCAGGCCTTTTATCAGCTTCCAAGTCTTCCACATCCAGAGCTTCCTCCAGAGCCTGTGCCTGATTGCGAGCCAGTTCAGCTCGCTCAGTAGCTAAATGCATGAAGTGTTTTATTACCTCCTCTAAGGAGTTAATGTTCACTTGTTGACAGACTATACGATATTGAATTAACCCATCCTTGGCAAACCTCCCCCTTCTCATGTCAACACATAGCTCTACATACTTAAACATTATCCTTTCAAGAGTTTTTTGCCATGCTCTATACCTCCTTGAAGTAATAAGATCATGAAGTGCTTGCAGGGCTTCTTGCTTTTGTCCAACAGTAATCAACTCTGCATCAAAACATTAAAAACTCAATCAACATGCCAAGATTCTAAACTTTGACATTAGAACACCTACAACAACAACAACAACAACATACCCCGTGTATTCCCACCTAGTGGGGTCTAGGGAGGGTAGAGTGTACGCGGACCATACCACTACCTCAGGAGAAGTAGAGACGCGCCATTAGAATACCTAGAATTTACAAAAATTCCACTCTCCCATAATACTTAGAATCATCTAAACCACCCTCATCCTGTGACCATATAACCCCCCACCCCCCCCACCCACCCACCCCAAAATCGCAGCCCCATCACTTGAGATATATGTCTGCGAATGTAGAGAATCCATAATACCCTCACATCTCAAAGTAAAGCTTGACAAATTTTCAGTAAAAATACTAAACCATATGCAGAGAGTAACTCCACTAACCTTCAGCACGCTTCAAAGCATTCTCAGGTTTGGCAAAATTCGCCATTTCAAGGATCTTTCACCTGCAAAGGAACAGATGGATAAGACAAATGGCAGAGAAGTTCATCAACAGGCATGACTACAAATGTTACATCCATATACTCGTGATAATGTTTCATCCATATATTCATAGTAGCATTTCTATGACAACCTACAACAAAACCCAATCAGCAGTTCGAAAAAGGTAAAAACTTTAGCTTCTTGGTCCTCCCCTCCCCCGCCCCCTGCCCCTAAGGAAAAAAAAAACAAATAACAAACCAGAAAGATGATTTATAACCGATAAATCCCTAAAATCCAATGGCACACAGTTCCAAACTACGCGCCCGCTCTCTACACCTTTCTCCATTCAAAATTGAATCAAGTTTCTTATACGAACCCATGAGTGTGCCTAACCTACAAAACACAAATTACCCTCTTACAACTACGTACACGAAAAACCCAAAGAAACTTTTTTCATCATCTTTTTTTTCCTGGGAACAAATCTAAGAAAAAACAATCAATCAATTAAATCAACTAATCTCTATCCCAACATATCAATCAAGAACCAACAAGAAAATATAAAAATAACAAATCAAGAAACTGATAAAAATTTCATCTTTCACTCATTTTGGGTAAAGAAAAAAAGACCCAAATCCTAAATCTGAAAGATTAAAGTCTCTAAACACATCTATGATGAATAAATCCAAATGGGCATTCACACACATATACAAATTATATCTAAAGCTACTAATATTGGGTAAAAATTCTACTGAAAAAAAAATGCTAGAAATTAACAAGAAAGGGTGATTTAGATGTGAAAATTAGTGAATTACCAGTGGATTTTGGGATGCTTTGTGGGTGCCGCAATTTTCTTCTTTCTCTGTTTCTATTGTTTGCCCTAAAAACCTGATATATGAGAAATAGCGAAGTGCTTCAAGGGTTCACTAGAAGTGGTCCTTTATTTATTGGAAACACTACTTTTACCCCCTGAACTTATTGGAAATGTTTTTTGACCCTGTGTTATGTGCAATTTTAATTTTCTTTTTTTAATTTTATAACAGTTAGTTGCCGCTATGAGTTAAGATCGTTGGGTAGGCTCAGCCTAAATCGGGATTTAATAGGGTTGGGTTATAATTTTTTAAGCTCGATAAAGAACAATTTAATTTAGGACTTAGCAAACATAAGTTTATAATTAATATATGGCAAAATGGTTCGATGGACCCTTGTATTATGTCCGTTTTATAATATGAATATTCTTACTTACATGTTTGTGCCCTTGAACCCATTAAAAAATAATATTTTAAACACTTATTTACTTATGTGGCATTAACTCGATGATGTGGCAAAACACGTGTAAACACACATTTTTTGGGCACGTGATTAAATTAAAAAAATATTTATAACATTTAAAATATTTAAAAAATAGTAAATTAAAAAAAAAAACTAAAATCTCTCCCCAACCCCAACTTCCATTCCAGCACCCCCAATCTCTGTTCCAGCACCATCCCCCCTCCCCCGCCGGTCCACCACCACCCCGCCACGTCGTCCTCCACCTTCCCCCATCCCCCACACCGTCCACCACCTTCCCAGCCCCCACGTCGTCCACCAACTTCCCCCAGCCCCCACGCCGTCCACTACCCTCACTTAAATCCCTTCCGTTTTCGTCTAAAATCCCCCACGCCGTCAACTGCTTGAAAACAATACTATATCAACACAAGAGCTAATATACAACCTTAAATTTTCATATGTATTTGTTGCCATCAAAATATAACGTATAACCTTAAATTTTCATTTGAATATGTTGCTATAACAATACAACCTTAAAGTAGAAAATCCACCATCCACCAAGTGCAAGATTCAATCTTTTTTCAGTTCTTGAATAGCCAAATACAACCTTAAGTTTCAAATATGAGCTAAATACAACCTTAAATTTTCATATGTGTCTGCTGCAATAACAACCAAACAAAACAGAAACACCCCAAAAAGGCTAAATTATCAAAAATATACAAAATCCACCATTTTACAAAGTGCAAGATTTAATCTTTTTCAGTTCTTGAATAGCCAAAACCCAAAAGCACAAAATTACAGTCTAAGTATACACAAAACTGGTACTCAAATTCTTCAAGTTTTTTTATTATACGATTCAAATTAAAAATCGACTCTCCATGATTTTTTTAATTTTAAACAGAAAAAACACTTCTCAGATTCTTCGGTCCTCACTTCTCAACTTTTTCAAAGAGCAAGAAGAATAAGAAGATGAAGATGAAGAAGGAAAAGAAGAAGGAGAAGAGAAGAGAGAAGAAGAAGAAGAAGAAGAAAAAGAAGAAATAGAGAAAGACGGAGAACAGGAAAAATAAAGAAAAATGGAGAAGAGAGAAGAACAAGAGGGGAGTTCTTTTATTTTTTTTTTTAATATTTAATATTTTTTATACTTAAAAATGATGTGGCAGTTGATGTAGCGCGATTGTGTTACACACACCAAAATAGTATTTAAAATGTTGCTTTTTAATGGGTTCAAGGGTGCAGATAACAAACATATAAGTAGGAGTATCCACATTACAATACGAACATAGTACAAGGGTCCATCGAACCATTTTACCTTAATATATTTATCCTAAATTTAAATTAATTACAATTCATAGTCGCTAATTAATACAATCTATAACCTCTCTTCTCCTTCCCTCTATCACGGCTCTCCTTCCTCTCTCCCAATTTCGCTCCCCTTCCTCCCCTGTCTCTCTCTTGCTACATTCCTCCATCCATCTTTCTCACTTTCTCTTTTTCACTATATTAGCAAAGGATTAGTTGTATCAATATGTATAAGAGGACCTAAAAGGATAAACAAAATTTGCTTTCGTATTTAATTTCAATGTATCAATATGTATCCACTCAATTAAAACATGACATACAACTGATTTGTTTTGTAAAATATAACTGATTCATGATATATTCTATATTTGCATTTTAAATTTGATTCATGATATGTTTGTATTTGTATTTATTCTATAAATTATAATTGTATTTGTGATACAAATTGAACAATTCAGATACAAATGATACACTTGCATCAAACAATACATTTGTATTTGTGTATGATACAAGTATACGGTTCTATAATATACAAATTGTATTCGCCGATACAAATTGATACATTAGTTGCATACATCAGTTCATATAGTCATTGTATTTATATTTTATATCAAAGACAATCAATTGCATACAATTGATACGTTGACTATGAATGATTTTTTTTAAAACTTAAGTTAGCGCGACCTACTTTGCTGAAACTATGGCTATTTTGTGTAAGTTTTTCTGCTTAGTACGGCTTTAGTAAGCTAGCCTCCTGGACTTGAGCGTGTTGGATCGGCTAAGCCAAGTAAAAGATAATTAAATTTTTTTTTAACTAATTAGTGATTTAGTAGAGTTGGGCTATGATTTTTCGAACCCATTTAAGAACATGAGATTCTTTAGTTCAACCCGAGTAAGTTCAATGATCCATGAGGCTTAAGCGAGGTCAGCTGAAAGTTTGAAATGAAATGCTAGTCAAATAAAAATGAGTTAAAGATATAAATAAAATAGAGTACTAAAAATACTTCCTCCGTTTAAAAATGAAATGTTGGTCAAATAAAAATGAGTTAAAGATATAAATAAAATAGAGTACTAAAAATACTTTCTCCGTTTAAAAACGAAATGCTGGTCAAATAAAAATGAATTAAAAATATAAATAAAACAAAGTACTAAAAATACTCCTTCCGTTTGAAAAAGAATGATCTACTTTGATTTGACACAAAGTTTAAGAAAATAAAGAAGACTTTTGAATCTCGTGACCTTAAATTAAAGCTGTGTCAGATGTACCAAAATATTCTTTAATCTTGTAGTCCTAAACATGTCATGTGAAAAATTGAAATTAAAGTATTACCAAAAAGGGAAAGGGATCATTCTTTTTTAAATGAACTAAAAAGGAAAGTAGGTCATTCTTTTTTAAATAGATGGAGTAGTAAGATTAGTCTAAACTTAATAAGTATATTTTTTGGTAAATAGGAGCATATTATATATATAAGTTAAGTAGCATTACAAAGCAAAAGGGTACTCTTATCAGAGGCCATTACAGTAGCAGAGTTACAACCAAAAACATTAATACTAGTAGGCTTAGCATTACTATTTACATACGAAGAGACGGACGGATTTCCTACACATAATATATTATTAAACATAGACCAGGACACTAAATGAGTACTAACAACACCCTTAACATCGTAGGCCAGATGGATAGCAGCAACAAAAGGTGGAGAGCGGAGTGAAATTATATTTTCAGGCTGATTTAAATTGGCACCTATTTTTGATAAACAGTCAGCTACTCTGTTTGCTTCCTGGAAGTTATGTTGCACCACTGGATTCCCTATACTCCTCAACATTAACCTGCATTTAGTAGCAATATTAGTAAAAAGCATAGTCGGCTGTTGAATAAGATATAAAATTTCAACTGAGTCGGTTTCAACTACTAAGAGAGATAATTTATGAGTTATAACAAATTCCAGGCCATGTTTTAGAGATTCAAATTCTGTCATAGTGTGGCAATGACTATTAGCAGTAACGCAGAAACCAAAAATCCAACTGCCTTGAGAATTACGAAAGACCCCATCGATACTGCATCGAGCATTATTCTCTATGAAAGATCCATCTATATTTAACTTAAAATATCCATTAGGAGGGGCAACCCATCTAATCTGGACAGTGATAGAAGCAGATTGGTTAGGCTTCATCCGCGCAAGATGAAGATATTCTGTCACTTTAGTGTAGTCGAAGCTGGGTCAGAAAAATTGGTTTTGTGGTTGAAAATATTATTGTTTCGGTTTAGCCAAATATGCCAAATGGCAAAAGAAAAAAAGGACATCCAGTTAGCTGTTTCATCTCAATAAGGAGTGGAAGAGATTTGAAGGAGTTAAGCCAATGTTGATTGAAGGTACCGATGATAGAGGTGTTTAAATCTATATCCAGCCAGAATTTTGTAGTTATATGACAACGAGCAAAGATGTGAATAGGAGTCTCAGCTTCTAAATGACAAATTAGACAGTTCGGGTGAGGAGAGATTCCTATATAGTAGAAATAAACATTGGTAGGAAGTCTACCATGTGAGCAAAGCCACAAAAAATGTTTAATTTTTGGTAAGGTATTCAATTTCCAAATCCAAGCAAAGACATAGTTATTGGGCGGGGGTTGGTAAAAGGATTCATATATTGATTGTGAAGAGAAAAGGCCGTTGGAAGTGTATGCCCGATAAGGTTTGTCCCATAGGCCAAGAGAGGAGTTAGGTCAGATGTTTTCTGCTTTGTTAGTGAAGAATTAAGGAATTTCAAAGGATTCTAACTTGAAGAAATATATATACTGCTGGTACTTGCCCAATTAGTATAGTACTGACTTTTTAAATAGTAACTAGTTTCATGGGCCACTGCTAAAACCTAACCCAAATTTAATATAGGGCAAAATTCAGAAATAACATATCTATTCCATTAATTATGAGTTTCATAGCAACAGTTTTATAATTATATAATATAACAAGTTGTATTTTGTATTTTTGCAAACTGTTGCTACAAAAAAATAAATACATATGATTTTTACTGCCCTTATGATCGATATGTATTTTGTATTTTTGCAAACTGTTGCTACAAAAATACAAATACATATGCTACAAAATGTAATTTCATAAAAGTGTTGTTATTTTTTGTAATTTAATACTTAAGTATGCTATTTTATGTATTTTTTCCTTTAATATATAAAAGTAGTGTAGTTTTTAATTTTAAAGGTATAATTTATGTTATATATATTTTTATTCTATAATTGATACTTATAGTTTAATAGTATTATTTGTCTTGCCGATAAGTTTCGATTATTATTAAAGTTTTTAATTATGTAATTGGAAAATTTTAAATAAATTATTATCCATGAGGAAGAAATATTTACTGAAGAATTAAAAAATATCAAAAGATCACAAGTGATTCGATGCTTTATAAAATAATATGATTCAAAATATGTAAATATTTACAATTCAACAATATGAAAATAAGAAAATATTGGCATTTTTTATGAATTTGTGAATATACAATTTCATAGTTTGGCCTGATTAATAAGTGGAAAGTGTTGAGACAGGACTCGGGGCATTTGGATCTTACAGAGAAAATGACTTTAGATAGAAAACGTTGGAGGTCGCATATTAGGGTAAAAGGTTAGTTGACAGCTGAGCATATAGGTTTTTACAAGTTTTTTACCGCGTTTGGACTATGCTTGTAATTTGTTGATCTTCGAGTCTGGTTGCTACTAGTTATTTTTATTCATCAATTACTATATTATTTTATCTTCATTATTGCTCTTTCTCCTATTTGTTGTGTATCACTCTTCATTCTAAATTAATTTGTTGTAATGATTGCTCCCCTAGATTCATTTTTTGAGTTGTTTGGAAAGTTTAGTGTTTTGGAAATACCATCTCTATCTCTAAAATAGAGAAGTAAAATCTTCATACATTTTATTCTCTCCAGACTCCGTTTTATGGAATTTCACTAGGTTTGATGTTATTGTTTTGGTCCGAACAATGAACTCCCTATATGCCACTCTAAGGAATGGAATAGTTGTAACGTCTTAGCAAGTGTTTGGCCATAGATTCTCAAATATTTTTTGAAAATGCATTTTGGTGAAATTTTAACGTTTGTTTGGCCATAGTTTCACTCTTTTGAAAGAGGAAAAAGGGGTCAAATTTACTTCACTATTTTGAAAATTTTGTTAAATATATCCTTTATCATACTTTGGGATAAAATTTATCCTCGTTGTCATACTTTGGAGCCAAATTTACCCCCTACTTTAAAAAATTAGTTGAATATACACTGCGTCATACTTTGGGTCAAATTTACCCTCGATGTCATGCTTTGGCGTCAAATTTACCCTCAACATTAAGAAACTTTTCACATGTACCATTCTTTTAATAGAAAAACTCAAATCAACGTTAAATGCCTCATTTTTAAAAAAATAAAATACACCCTAATCTACCCCCCACCCCACCCCGACCTGACTCGAGATATAAAAAAAACACAAACAAATATATTTCCTCAGTTCTATTGATCAATTTTTTCAACAAGATTAAGCCACTAGATATTTATTGGTGCATAACTCATAAAAATGGATATGCATCAGTGTAAACATAAACAAATATATTCATCCCTCAGTTTATGAATCTGCATCAGTGCATATCTCGTGAAACATGACACTTAGCGGTCAAATTCAATAAATTAGGCACACTGGATATTTCTCTGGATGATTGAGTTAAAATGTCTCCTTATACACCAATCGTGACTTCTCTTCATTCTTATGTCTTTATACACAATTTGAATCTACGTAAAATTTTTATCATGTCATTTATTAAAAAAAAAACTTATCCACTGTTTCTAGAATCTAGATGCATATAAAATTGCATATCAACATTTGAAAATTGAACATAATTGAAACATGAGCAGAGTTTGCAATAGACACTTTCTCTAATTTCATGCTTCTGCGATATCCCATCCCATTTTAATTTTTGTTCATCTATAAACAACCAACCAACGTTGCACGTTAAAAAAAAGGTATATTTATTTGTTGAAAAATTTGGTCAACAGAGCTGATGAAGGGGTATCTTTGTTTATGTATTTTTTATGGTTCGAATAGACCTAATTAGATTTGGGTTTGTCTTATTTCTAGAAAATGGATCTTTTAACGTTGATTTGAGATTTTCTGTAAAAATGAAGTGTACATTGAAAGGTTTCTTAACAACGAGGGTAAATTTGGCCACAAAGTATGCCATCAAGGTAAATTCGGCCCCAAAATATGATGAAGAGTATATATTTAGTCTTTTTTTTTTTTTTAAAGTTGAGGGATAAATTTGACCCGAAAACATACCAACAAGGGTAAATTTAATTCCAAAGTATGACGAAGGGTATATTTAACTAATTTTCTAAAGTAGAGGGGTAAATTTGACCCTTTTCGCTTAAAAAAAACATGAAACAAGATTTATTTCTAAAAACAATTCAAAATACCCACAACTTTTTAGTAGATTTATCATTTTATAATAAACTTGATAATATATCATCCAAAAATCATAACATGATATTTTAATAAAACTTCTAGTAATACAATTACTAGTTATTACGATTAGTTATGAAGAAAAAAAATTATTATAATCCAATTTGCTAGGTTGTAAATGTTTGTTGATCCATAATGAACCTCACCCATTTAAATAAATCAAAATAATAAATAATATATAATAATTATATTAAAATTAAGAGGATAAACACTTTACTGAAAATATGCTTTTTCTTGAAGTTTATTTGAAAAACTTTGATAAAAGAAGGCCAGGGGTGGATTTATGTGTATGGGTGAGGGTGCCACGACACCCGGTAACCTTGACTAAAACTTTGTATATATATGTATATACATAGAAGAAATGAGATATAAATTAAGCTTGCCACCCTTAAGATCAAGCAGTTAGATAGCACTAGTGGCAAAGGGAGTTTCCTGTTCTTCACTCATTCACTGTTTCGCCTTTTTTATTGATTTTTCTTTTTTAGTTCTATTCTATACTTATCCAAATTGTTGTGTTAATTAATTCTTAATTTTTTAACTTTCTCTTTTGTTAATTACTATTAATCTCTTGTTACGAGTATTAAGTGTATCCCATATCAATGAACAAATAAAAATATATATAAATAGTAAATTGTTTTAAAAATTTAAGTTTTAAAAAATGATTTATTATCATGCTAAAGTTTTTTCTAAATTTAAAGATCTGTTTAATTTTTCATCAAAATTCACGCTAAGTGAAGATAACTATATTGAAACTATAATTTTTACTCCTTCTCAATTATATATCTGTAACAACATATAAAGATAATGGAATATGAATATGTTGAAGTAATGATATTAGATGGTTTATACAAAGTTCGATGTTTTAACATTATTTTTTTTCTTTCTGTTTTAGAGTTAATTAATTTCTCGTATACGTAAAAAGAAGTTGGGCTAATTAGGTATCTTGAATCTCAGATATCTTGAAAGAGAATATAACTGAATATCCATATTCGATTAATTTGTATATAAAAATAAAAAAAGATAAATAGTTCGAAATGTAACTCAAAATTTTAAAAAATCGACCCGCTTATCTTCGTGGATAATTTGGCACCCGAAACTTAAGAATCCTGGATCCGTCTCTGAGGAAGACACACCAAAAGCTCAAATTTTGAACTTTCTGATATCTCTTTACTTGAGACCGTCTGTTTGGCAATTGGCATCATTACAAAGAGAATCCACTCAACTACGCCACTATGCAGTCAACATAAAAACTTTATGCTTGATGATCATTCTATTCTAATTAACCTTTTTCATTTGTCTTGAGTCGAGGGTCTATTAAAAATAATCTCTTTTTCTTTTAAGGTAGGGGTAATGTCTCTACTGACACTACTATCTCCGGATCTTACTTGTAAAATTACATTAGGTATCTTGTTGTTGTAATTAATAAAACAGTAATTTAAGAATTTAAAACATGGTTTTTAAGCATTATCTGATGGTACTCTTTAGATTCTCAAAGAGGTAATAACATCTCTTTTTACATCGATGATATTTGCATCAGCTTGAACACACTTCAATTAACGCATGGGACAATTTTTTAAGCGTCCAAGCAACAATTCATAGGTAATCCTGCTCCAAGGCTGAAGAAAATGAACTTACACCAAGTGTTGTTGGCTAAGATTTCAAATATGATAATCTCTAAAATATTCCAGGTTCCTAAACACCTAAAACAATGAATATCCCAACTATGCTTGCAAGAAAGATCAATACCTATAAGTTAGCCAAACACAAACTCACTCCAAGTTACTAATGCCAGATTTCCATTGAAACATCAATGAAGAGACCTCAAGCATGCTTTGCAACTATACAACCACATACCCAGTGTAGTCACACAAAGTAGGGGTTGGGGAGGACAAAATGTATGCAAACCTTACCCCTACCTCTGAGGTAGAGAGGCTGTTTCCAACCACCGACGCTCAAGAAAAAAGAAACAGACCAGACACTTGCAACCATGTCGGACTTTTTCCCAAGCTACCTAAGTTCACCCTCATCATTGATTAAAATGTAGGACGGTAATGAGAACCGGGAGGTGAGTTGATATTGTTTCTCTAGTATTCATGATCTTCATAGTTAGTCAACAAAATTTTCAGGTTAAATGGATCCATACAAGAAACTTATATTAACTAGGATGATTCTACTATGTTAAAATTTACCAGCTAATAGCTACCCTATGTCAAGTTCTTCTTTATCCCGGTGAATTTGGCGTTTCTAGCATTGAGACCCTTCATGTCTTATAAGGAAAGAGAACAACATTAGTCTCGTTGGAGTGAGCTCACAGCACTGGAAAACAAAACGTTGCACAGACAAATGTAAATGAATACTTGAGTCTCGCAGGTCAAATGTGGACGTACAACAGCAATTTCAATGAGAGAGAGCACAAGAAACTTTAAAGAAGCATATACCATGCACATGATGTGTATCATGATAATCAAGAGAAACCACCAGTTCTGGCATTAACTTAGTAAGATGGCTTAGATGCGGTTAGAACATGTATCTAGGAGCAGAGATCCGCGACAATCTATGAATACATTACCTAAGCCTACTAGAGAACTGAATGAAGCTGGGAAGTCTCCACATTTTTCGACTTGTAACTCATCAAAGACATAATTACAAAGCAGGACAAAATAGGAAACCATTGATTCTTCAAATTGAGTTATGATGATTTCTTTGAAGGACTGTCATAACAACAACTGATACAGTTATGATACCTTAGTTTGAGGGACCTCTACTTTGGATCATTTCTTTATTGATGTCCTTTTGGGATTTCTGCTATTTAAGACGCGGCCAAGAGTAGCCAGTGCGTCTTGGAATTTCCGGATTTTCAGGAAACCTTTAATCATAGTAACCTCACTGTCTGAAAAGTTTGCCTTCTCCATGATCATGCCAGCAAGCTTTATTAGCGTGTCCTCCCTCGACAAAGAATACAGTCCTTCAGCCAGATTGTAGAATGAGGAGAATTCAGGTATGTGTCCTTTTTCCATCATTTCAACGGCAAAATCAACAGCTTCTTGAATCGGCCCCCCACCAGAAGAAAGACCACGGAAAACAATCTTATAAGATAAAGCATCAGGAGGATTAGCCGTTTCCTGCATTTCTCTGAAGAGTCTTACAGCTTCATTGGTTCTCCTCCGTCTGAAGATTGCTTGAATTACAGGATTATAGGCCTGAGGGGTCAAAACCATTCCTTTCATTTGAATACTCCTGAGAAGCCTGCTTGCAACCTCAACCCTACCTGCTTTACATAGTCCTTGTATTAGAGTCCCATATGTAACGATATCTGGTTCACAGCCATTTGATGTCATGGTTTGCACAATGTCTGCTGCCTTTTTAATATCACCTGCTCTGCAGAAATGAGCGAGAATGGAATTGTACGTGAATTTGTCAGGCTTTAGTCCTTCCAGTATCATCTGGTCCATAAGCTGAGCTGCATCTTCTACCCTCTTGCTCTTACTAAGACCATCAATGAGAGTGTTATAGGTGACCAGGTTTCTAGAAACCCCGTTTAGTTCCATCTGGTCGAAGATCTCTTCCGCTTCTTCAATTTTCTTGTCTTTGCAGAAGCCATCTATCAAAGTATTGTATGTTATTACACTTCTTGCACAGCTACTTGACTCCATATCTTTGAGTAGGTTCATAGCTTCACCTAATCTCCTTTTGGCACAAAGACAATCAATTAGGATATTGTAAGTGAACTCATCAGGCTGGCAACCTTTTTCCTTCATTTCTTCGAATAATTCCACTGCATCGTTGAAATTGCCGGTGAAGCAGAGACCTTGTATGAGAGAATTGAAGGTGCAAACATCAGGTACGAATCCCTTGCTCGTAAGCACACGAGCAAACTCAGTAGCTTCTTGGACTTGATTCTCCTTGCACAAAGCGCTAATGATGGTGTTATAAGTGACTGTATTAGGTGTACAGTCCCTTACAAGCATCTGATTGAGAAGTTCAATAGCTTGTTGGACTTCACCAACTTCACAAAGTCCAGAAATCAAAATATTATACGTATATACATCAGGATCAAAACCGTCCTGCAACATCAAATCCAAAATATCCAACGCTTGGACAGCATGCCCTGCCTTGCACAAACCGTTTATCAAAGTATTAAACGTAAATTGATCCGGAGCAAAACCTCGACTACACATATCTTGCACAAAGTTCAAAGCTTCATCAATCCTTCCTTCTTTACAATACCCATGAATCAAAAGATTAACCGTAACATTAGTCGCAACACATTTAGCCGACACCATTTGATCCCTAATTCTCAATGCACCATCTAAATTCCCTTCCTCAATATACCCTTGCATTATCGTCGTAAAAGTCCTTTCATCCGGTACCAAACCGTGCATAGGCATTTCCTCCATCATCAACATAGCAGGCCTAATTTGATGTGTCTTACACAAAGCTTTAATCAACACATTAAACGTCGATACATCCGCTTTTACAACTTCATCCAACATCCTACTATGCACATTCTCAACTAATTTCAACTTATTCCCATCAACAAGAACATTCAACAACAAATTATAACTAAAAGTTCCAGGCTTTACACCAAACTCCTTCCACATCAAATCAAGAACCTTAATACATTCATCATACAACTCAAACTTAGCATAACTTTCAATTAAAATAAAGAAAGTACCTTCAACTAACTCAATTTGCAACCTCTTCATATCATCCAAAACTCCCCTCATTAACTCAAAAGATCCTACATTTCCAAGCTTCCTAAGAACTTCCTCATATACAGCCAAACTTGGTGTAAAATGGGGTTGCTTAGAACCCCATTCTAAGAGCCTTAAAGCTGAAGTTTCATCATTTTCTTGACAAAGGATGTCTAGAAATTGCTTGGAAGTGAAGTCTGGTAAGAGTTGGTTAGCATTCTTGGAAGCATAAAGTGAAGGAACAAGTTCTTGGCTTCTTGAAAATTGGAGGGAAAGGGGTTTAGGGGGGTGAAATGGAGGGGCAAAGGGAAAGGGGGTTGGTGGATTTTGGGACTGAGGAGGCCATGGGTGGCTTATGAGGAAGGAAGAGAAAGAGAAAGAACAAGTCATTGAGGCAATTTAACAAACAGGTAGTATGCCTGAACTAAATTCGAGAAAAGCCTACTCGAGGAACATTCTGATTTTTGAGCTGTTCACAATGTGATAAGGGGATAAAAGTGTAACTCTCTCTGTTGACATAAAAGTAATACTAACATTTGAAAAAAAATAATACTATATACTTTATCCGTTTATTTTTAATTGCCACTAATTTTCTAGTTAAAATTTTATTTTTTCTTATTATTTTTGACATATCAAGACACAATGAATTGTGGAAATTACATGCCATATATCCAAATATGGGTAACTTTAGATATTTGACCCCAAATAAGAATGTTTTTGAAAAATAATCTTCCTTACTTTTTAATATACTAAAAGTACCATTTTACCCCTCCATATCTCAAATATATTTTTAAACTTTTCATACTCATTTATCTCTCAAATTTTATTTTTTATTATTTTTACTTTTTTATTTTTTCTTTACTTTTATTATTCTACTTTCTTTTCACTTTTTTTATTTTTTCCTTTAAATTTATTATTCTGTTTTTTTTATTCTTTTTCAGTTTTTATTTTTTCCTTTAACTTTATTTTCATATTTTAATTTATTTGTTTCAACCTTTTATTTTTTTTCTCTTTTTTTTTCTCAACCATTATCTATTTCTTCATTTTTTTCTTTTTTTTTCAATTTATTTGTCTTTAACCTTTATTTAAAGTTTTTTTTATTTCTCTTCTTTTTCTTCAGATTTTTCTCAGCTATTCATTCTCAGATACAAACATAAACTAGTTAACATGATCGTATTAAGTGTGCCTTTATATTTCCCCAAAAGGAAAGAATGGTGTATAAGGTATGCAATAAGAAATTTCTTTCGCTAAACATGGATGAGCTATTGTAAAAGAAAAAAAATGCTACAAAATTTACGTTGCTCCATCTCCTAGTAACCCCTGTTCATGGATAATAAATGGAAATAGTACAACTAAGTGAACAGTTTGTTTCCCTCTTCTAAAAGAACCTATTATTTTTCTCTTTTAATTTTTCAACTGTAGTTAGAGAAAATACTAACCCAATAGGCCCGGACCTGAAAATGTAATCAGAGAGTACGTGCATCGCGTACAAACATAAACCTGAACAAGAACGTACTACATATGTATGCCCTTATATTCCCCTAAAAAATAGAATGCTGTATTAAGATATGCAATGAGGAATAATGAATTTCTGCAAAACATAGATGAGCAATTGAAGAAAAAAAATCTATAAAATATTAGATTGTTCAATCTCAGTAATCCTGTTTATACATTGCCCTCCGCCAAAAGAAAAAGAAGGCAAAGCAGGAGGTCTAAGTTTCAATGCCAGGTACTTTGGGAATGCAATATTTCAGAATAGGTGATTGTGGAAAGTAATATCTCAAATTTAGAGTTTGACACTGTTATCATGAGGACACCACGATATTTTGACTTCAAAAATGTTGCATCTACCATTATTACCGATCTACAATTGGTCCATCCAATGATTGAAGCGCCATAAGCAAAAAATGCATATTGAAACCTGTGTTGAGTAAAGAATATTAATAACAATTTGCAATTGATTTTTATAATCAGAGTTCAATAATTTTCTAAACTAAGTCTTGCCCATAATGCAAGAGTTGCATATATGTTAATAATCTAATCAGTGCAATTAAAGAATGAACTTTTGCCTCTTGGGTAAAAGTTTTTAACTTCAACAGTATAGCATTTGTACAACAATTTTCTAAACTAAGTCTTGCCCATGAGGCAAGAGTTCCATCTATGTTAATAATATAATCAGTACAAATAAAGGATAAACTTTAGCCTCTTGGGCAAAAGTTTTCAATTTTAACAATTTTCTATACTAAGTCTTGCTCATGAGGCAAGAGTTGCATATATGTTAATAATCTAACCAGTGCAATTAAAGAATAAACTTTTGCCTCTTGGGTAAAAGTTTTCAATTTCAATAATTTTCTAAACTAAGTCTTGCCCATTAGGCAAGAGTTGCATATATGTTAATAATCTAACCAGTGCAATTAAAGAATAACCTTTTGCCCCTTGGGCAAAAGTTTTCAATTTTAACAGTATAGCATTTGTACAATAATTTTCTAAACTAAGTCTTTCCCATAAGGCAAGAGTTCCATCTATGTTAATAATAATAAGTGCAAATAAAGGATAAACTTTTGCCTTTTGGGCAATAATTTTCAATTTAAAAAATTTTCTAAACTAAGTCTTGCCCATGAGGCAAGAGTTGCATATATGTTAATAATTTAATTAGTGTAATTAAAGAATAAACTTTTGCCTCTTGGGCAAAAGTTTTCAATTTCAACAGTATAGCATTTGTACCTGTTCTTATTGTCCTTCTTTATGTTTGTGTACGTTTCTGGGTTGTTTTCTTTCATCATGTGAAGATACGATGGCAACCTATTGTAGTTCTCTTCCGCAGTTCCTCTTATCACCATATAGGCATGCTGTATCGCTCGCCATCCTTTGATGTATGATTTGATTATTTTGTATGTCCTTCTCATTTCATCTACCACGAAGTTTGGTGTGATTACATTAATAGAGTCACGTACAAGCTCTAGTAGGTAGTCACATATGACCTTTGATGTTGCATTCTTGTGGTCGGACGTTATAAAATTAATCGAGCAACTGTGAGCCTTTTCATATGTAGTAACCTGAAAGAGCAAAAAATCAGGAATCTTCGAGGCATGAGACCGCCACACACAGTTATCGTCCAAACATCGCAGTGAATATCTTATTGTGCTTGATTTGATAACCTTAAATTGGATGTTGTGTGTAATTGCAATGTTTGACATGCACGTCATCATCTTTTGTTTGTCAATGAAGATTGCCTTAACACTTACCTCATTCAAAAAGGCATTGTGTCTCAAAAGAGTAGTCTCAACATCAAGTATCCTCTTTTTTTTTTTGTCGTATCTTCTTAATCTTTGATGGCAACCCCATTTATTCATCTATTGCAGCCTCCAATATTGGTTCGATAACCTGTAACTCGTTATTTCTATCAATAATTCCAATTGATTGCCCCATATTGTATTGCTCAATACTTATTTCTTTTTCATCCCTTCCAAGCACAACCCTTGTTAAAAAAGAAACAACAAAGGATTAGTAACAATTTAATTTAGAATATATATCTTCAACAAGTAAAATCATTAAAGAATAAGGCATAGTCAACTATTGTCCATGGGGCATAACTGTCAAAGTTTTGCTTCTAGAGAAAAAGTTCTAGGTCATCTGCCAAATCATTACAGACTATGGTAGTGTCAACTCTTGCCCATGGGGCATAACTGTCTTAGTCTTACCTCTGGGGCAAGAGTTATAGGTCATCTGCCAAACCATTACAGACGAAGAAAGTGTTAACTCTTGCCCATGGGGCATAACTTGAAATGTATGGCAGAATCTGAAGATGCTAAAATCGCACTTGAAACTACTGAATAACACACACTGTAGGGGTGATTCAGAGAGAGTTGTTTACTTCAGAGATAGGTTGCAAGTGATACAACATAGTTTATTAACTCAATACTCTAATAGTATGGTGTTGAAAGAGAATGATGTACTGACTATTATTAAGAAGTGGAGCAATATTGAAGAGACCACGTTACAATAAAAATTCAGGGCTTTGTGTATAAGCTAGGTGATTCAAAACTCATGTATTTTAGTGCAGTTATGAAAGAAAAAAGTAACAAGAATCTTATTTAGTTTTTAAACTAAGAATCTTATTATTTTAGTATTTGCTTTGCCTTTCAAGTTTTCGGTTAATGCTTTATTGAATATATTTTTTGCTTCACCGGATACAACCAAAAAATTTTATAAATATGATGCGTGTTCAACATTTTGAAGTTTTTTAAAGTGTGAAGGACAGAACGTGTGCGAGAAATACAAACTATCACAAAACTCATTACAGAAACTAGTAACTACATTGAGAGTTTACATGAAGTTTGAAGACTTCAATAGTCAGGGATGACAGTAAATCGATAACCTTTAGCACCTTTTCAAGAGTAATATGCAATCCGCGTCTCATTAAAACCTGCAAACATAGTTGGAAGTAGCGTAATCAATTAATCAATGAAAAAACGAATATGAAAACTTGAATAAAGAAAATATGCAACCAGAAGTGTAACGTGTTAAATTCAAGACTGTCTAAACAAAACAGAGAAAATATGGCGAAGTAGAATCTATTGCCTATTGCAGAAGTTTGGAAGATGTAATGGACATCCCAAAAAATTGATTTAGTATGACCATTTTCGGTGCAAATCTACAATCACCTTGATATGATGCTTCTAGCAACTACAGAGAGGACAGATACAGTAACAAGTAGCCCTACCATTTGCTATCTAACCTATTTATTCTGCTGTAAATTCAATGGAAGTTACCTTGTTAACATAACTGTAAATCAGGCTGTCCAATCAATGGTACATCTAAAAATTAATTCTGTATTTAATGAACGACGACACTCTCCTCGAGGACACATCGAACAATTATAGAGAAAATAATAACAACTTACGGATCCAAAGTAGTATTTATTAATGTATGTTTTTGACTTACGTAGGAAAAACGTGAGGATTCCCAGTGCAAGGAGCCCATATCCCTGGAACTCTCTCCTGCTATATGACCGAATAAGATAAAGTAGGACATCAAGAGAAGCAGACATCTCAGAAAGAGCAGAAAAAGAGCAAGGGCAATTGACTTCCAGGGGATTCTATCTAACGATTCAACAGAAACACGCGATACTGAGATAAAAAAACTTGCAGAAGCACCAGTGATTATTTCAACATATCTAGGTAAGCATGGTTCAACAACAAATGGTCAATGAATATAAATATGATGTGTGTTCAACAATGAAGGATTTTTTTAATACTGAAAAGTTGTATAATAGTAACCTTGTTACCTAAAGTGCCAAATCCTATTACCATTTGAGAGTTTAAATCCATTGCCTATTGCTCTTTGTTATACAAGCTAATAGCTAAGGTGTTCTCTCTTAGAATCAATAAGTTAGTGCTTCTTTAATCTCTAAAACATAGGCTGGATTCATCCGAAATGGAAAACACAGCCTTTCCCTCCAAGACCAAACCCTCGCAACTACTCAAACACAATTATAATTGCAATAACAAAGTCCCCACAACCCGTTCGACACAATTCCTCATCAACTTCTAACAATTCCTCATCATCTTCTAATTCTAATTATACCACTAGTTTGAAATACTTGGAACTAATTTTTTGGACCACCTTGACCTTATACGTTTGACCTTTCCAAAATATGTTACAATCAACGTTAACTCCCATATTAATGGCCTTTCCCTCCAAGACCAACCTCCTCAACTACCCAAACACAATTACAACCGCAATAACAAGCTTCCCACAACCTGTTTGAGATAATTCCTCAATGGTAAATATGTTACTACAATAATAGCATATCCAGAGTTCAACTTATGTTCACCTACCCAAAAATCAAATCAATATGCTAATTATATAACGAGCAAAAATTTTCATAATGCATCAAAAAGCTAAAATTACCACAATGAATTTTGATGATGAAATTCATACCTAAAGAAACCTTATGGCTAAAGTCAATTATGTCAATATTTGAAAGTCGATTATGGAATTTGAAAAAAAAAGAGGAAGAAAGAGATTTAACGGTTTAGGCAACTTAGCCTCGGATTTTAGAGAGCTATCACATGAGTTGATTCTGGAATTTGGAATAAAGAGACAAAGAAAGATATTGAACAACGAATATTTTGGAGGAGGGTATTTTCATCCAAAAAATATGACTTAACAAGTAAAGTCTATTTTAACAAAGCCATTTTATTTGGAGCTAAAATTTAAAAGCCAACCCAATTTGGGTCTATTTTTGAGATTCACCCCAATGAATTATTATTTAATAGGGGCAATATGGTTGGTCATGTTATTAATTATCAATATCATTTAATAGGATTATTATTTTTACCTTTAGCATTAATTGTTTTTTCTCCAAATTTATTTCAAGACATAATATAAATATTATTTAATAGGGGAAATATGATTAGCCATGTTATTAATTATTTTTCTTAATGGACTTTTTAAGTTAAAATGTGACACGTAAAAATGAATGAAGAACTTATTTTTAAGTTGAAATGAAGTTGTGTTTGAAAATGAATATATATTAAAATTATTTTTGAATTCTTCAAAGTAATTTAGACTGTAAAGTATGACATAGGTTTTTGAAGTTCGGATAATTTTATGTTCAAATAGTTTTATTGTTTAAAAAACAAAGTAAAAATTATTCATTAATAATATTTACAATTAAAAATTATTCATCAATAATATTTACAAGTTAATGACAAGGGTTTCTTTCTTTTTTGTTAAAATTGTCTCTAATGTAGGGTGGTTGGTCTATCTTTACTCCCTTCATTTTAAATTATTTAGCCCTTTTTCACTTAATACATCATTAAAATGTCAATGATCGAAGGTATATTTTTTACTTTTTTTTTACCTAGGGTTGTAACGCCCCGAATCTGGTACCCAAAATGCTACACGGTGCTCATGACCCTGAAGGACCACAAGCTAATCCTTGACTACTATCTGTACCTGTATACTGCATAACATACTGTATAATGCGGAAACATGAACTGAAAGACCATAAGGTTCAAAATTGAGACATAATATCTGATAGAATATAACATCTGGTTGGGGTATGAAATATCCAAAACTAACTGAAATAAACTATCTGCACATACTGTAGTCTGAAAAGCCTCTAAAACATGACTGTTTGAATAATGAGTTGATGGGATATGTCCCCAGCTAATAAATTAATTAATGATATAATAAAGAAATGGTCATGTCCTCGAAAGATGAGGACTCGCTGCTAACTCTAACGGCTGAGATTGGAATACTACTGATACTCTAGAGCTCGTGTCTCTGAACCTATGGTATAAGACACCATAGCACAAATGCGTCAGTACTTTGAATATACTGGTATGTATGTGAGGTAGGCTAAATGCATGGGGTTCATATGCATGAACAATACTGACTAACTGACTACTATGAATGTGAGAATACATACATGAATACATAGTATCTATAACTGAAATTGTGATAACATAAATTTACTGATAACTAAAATGACTGGTAACTGAGTTCTGATGATTGATATAACTGATAACATGAGTGACTGTATCTGACAGTCTTGAATCTGATGTAACTAGCTGAGTTCCGTACTGTATCTGAGTTAACTGTATTTGACAGTCCTAAATTCTGTAGATCTATCTGAGTTCTTTACTGATACTGATATTGAAACTGTGGGAAGTAGTTATCTAATCGACATGCCCCTAATACGCCGTTATGGCTGAGTTGGGGTCCAATCTGTAACCCCAATTAAAAGGGAGTCAATACCGCACCACTGGTAAGGACAATCTTAGGTAGGCTCGTTGAGTTATAACGAGTCATTGTTCTAGTCTCAGTAATCTATAAACTAAGTTAGGAGTTGTATCTTCAAGTTAGGGAACTCGAAGACTTGGGAACACTTATCTTGGGAAGATTCATGTTTTTGTCGTTACAGGAGTTAGAAGTTTTAATTCCTAGTTTACAAGAAGTCTTGTAATTTGTTAATTATTAAGGCTCAAGAGTTATAGTGAAGTTAGGGTTAAATCCTGTAGAGATATAAATACAGGTCGTGGTGTTTTACAGCTTTCTTGAGCTGAGTATTTTTCACGTAAAAACACTGTGTTCAGCTTTTACTTCTGTGAACCACATTTACTTACTTGTTCCATAGATAGACAATCCGTAGAGTATAATATTAAAATTAGTAGGACACGTACTCTGACAAGTGGTATCAGAGAGAGGTTGTCTTAAATAAGGCTAGCACCTATGGAAAAATCAATGATGAATTCCGCACCTCCTACTGATCATAGTGAAGGTCAGTCAACTACTAGACCTCCACTCTTTGATGACCCTCACTTTATTTGGTGGAAAGCAAGGATAGATATATTCATCCAAGGTGAAGAATATGAATTATGAGATAGTATTACTGATGGTCCCATTATTCCGATGAAGTTGGTTGATGGTGAACCAGTCAAGAAAGTAACAAGTGAATTTACTCCTGATGACTTATTAGCCTTGAAGAAAAATGCCAAAGCCAAGAACATCTTGGTATATGGATTAAGACCTACTGAATACAACAGGGTATCAACCTACACTACTGCTAAGCAAATTTGGGATGCACTGGTGAATGCTCATGAAGGTACCTCTCAAGTAAGAAAATTCAGGATTTCTCTTCTTTTCACTGAGTATGAGGCATTTAAAATAAAGGAAAATAAAACCCTGGATGAGATGATGACAAGGCTTACTACTTTAACAAATGAGCTGACTTCCTTAGGAAAAGTCATCTCTGAGGAGGAATAAGTTGAAAAGGTACTGAGGGTTTTACCTAAATCAAAATGGAATGTTAAGGTGACTGCAATCAGGAAAGCAAATAAGGATCTTACAGGTATGACTCTAGATGAACTAGTAGGGAACTTAAGGACTTATGAAATGAAAGTTGATGGAACCAAAGAACAAGCAGCTCTTGAGAAAATCTTGGCATTGAAAGCTTCTGATAGTGATAAGGAATTTGAACTTGATAAGGAACAAGTTGCTTCATAACTAAGAACTTCAACAAATTCTTTAAGAAGAAGAAGGGAACAGGTAGTAAAAAGCATTCCAATGACAATCCAAATAGTTGCTATAAGTGTGGCATAACTGATCATCAGATCAGAGACTATCTAGTCTGGTAAATAGAATGGAAGAAGGAAAGGGCTGAAAAGGAACTAAAAGAAAAGGCTAAAAGGAAGGAGGAACATGCAATGATAGCAGCATGGGGATCTAATTCAGATGAAGATGAAGTTGATGAAACTGCAGGCTCTTGGAGACTCAGACTTAGAAGAAGAATATGATGCTTCTGAGGTAAGTATACTTGAACTCAAAGAAAAGCTGTATTTATTTTCAAAACCAAAACTTGTTTCCTTGATAAGTGCACTGATTGATGATTTTCAAGAATTGACTTCTGATAGGGATGAATTGTTCAACAGTCTTGCAAGTCTCAAATTTGATCTCATTGATTTAAAGGCTTGCACAGGTATATTTGACAAGGGAAATTTCACTCTCAAGAAACAGGTTGCAGAACTTGAAAATTCAAACAATGATCCTACATCTGAAGTTCTCAAATTAACTCTCACTGAAAATGGGAAAAAGACTATGAGTAAAGAACAAGAAAATGTTGAACTTGAGATAGTTAAATACAAACAAGAATGCCATGATTTAACTGAAAAAATGAATAAGTTGAGTCAAGAAGTTTCTAAACTAAAACTTGATCTTGACAGAGCAAATAAGTGGACAAACTCCTCAAGAATTATTCATAAATTGAGTGAAAAAAATACAATGAAAAGGCAGGGTTGGGATTCCACAAAAGTTTTAATGATCCTAAAGATTTATGTTATATCTGTGGCAACCTTGGACATCCCACCACTGAATGTCCAGTGGCTGCTAGAAGTAGATCAAATAGTCAAAACCTAGCTAACAAATTTTCTCAGACCAAAAAGAGCAAAACTAGTTCTGGTCAGAGAAACAGGTTGTACTACATGTTGCCTGCATGGACTAGAAGAAATTTAATTCATCCTTTCACTCATAAAATAGGACCCAAGATTGTCTGGGTTCCTAAGTCTAACCATTGATTTGTTTTGTAGGAGGAGGTTAAAGAAAGCAAAAGGCACTGGTACTTAGACAGTGCTTGCTCAAGATACATGACTGGTGATAATAAAAAGTTCCTTTCATTCTCTAAAATAGATGGAGGAGGAGTTTTTTTTGGTGATGGAAAAAAGAAAATCATTACTGGAGTTGAAAAAATTGGCTCATCTGAGTCAAAAGCATTGGAGGATGTCTATCTTGTTGAAGGATTAAAGCATAACCTGCTGAGCATCTCACAACTGTGTGACAAAGGTAATAAAGTTATTTTTACTGATGCAGGAGTCAAAGTCAAAAGAATGGATCCCAAAGAGATTGTGCTCACTACAAGGAGATACAGAAATGTATACAAAGCTGATATTATGGCACTACCAGGACCTTAGTTGACTTGTCTAAGTGCCATAGAAAATGATCTCCTCCTTTGGCATAAAAGACTTGGTCATGCAAGTCTAAAACAACTAAACATACTTTCCTCCAAAGACAAGGTATTGGGATTACCCAAGACCAAATCCAAGGAAGAAAAGTTATGCAGTGCATGTGTAAGGGGAAAGCGGGTAAGATCTTCTTTTAAGTAAAAAGAACCATGTTAGCACTACCTAGTGCCTTGACCTGGTTTATATGGACTTGTGTGGACCCATGAGACTTCAAAGCAGAGGTGGAAAAAGGTATGTTTTTATAATTGCTGATGATTATTCTAGGTTCATCTGGACTTTGTTTCTATCCTCTAAAGAATATACCTTGATGTTTTCAAAATTTTCATTAAGAAAATTAAAAAGAAACTGGGCACTTCATTAGTTCCCATAAGATCTGACCATGGTACAAAATTTGAGAATGTAAAATTCTTGGAATTTTGTTTAGCAAATGGTATAGATCATAACTTCTCAGCTCCTAAAACACCCCAATAAAATGGAGTGGTGGAAAGGAAAAATAGAACCTTAGAAGATATGGCTAGAACAATGATGCTTGCAGCAAACGTTGCTAAAAACCTTTAGGCTAAGGCAATAAGTACTGCAACATATATCATAAATAGATGCATGATCAGACCTATGTTAGAAAAGACTCCATATGAATTACTAAAACGAAGAAAGCCTAACATTTATCACTTTAGAACCTTTGGTTGTAAATGTTTCATACATAATAATGGAAAGGATAATCTGGGAAAATTTCATGATAAAAGTGATGAGGGAATCTTCTTAGATTATTCACTTCATAGTAAGGCTTGTAGGGTTTTAAACAACAAAACTAACTGTGTTGAAGAAAGCATGCATGTGATCTTTGATGAATCTTGTGTTAAGACTAACCTGCAGGAAGGAAGTGACACTGAGGAATAGGTTACACAACCCGGTTCATCGACTGGAGCTACCAAACATGGAGGCACCTCAATAGAGGGAATTGAAGCTGAAGGCACAGTGACAGGGGGAACTGAGCCACCAACTACCTTAGCTCAGAATATCAACAGTGATCCTAGTAGCTTACTAAGTTTGATCCCAAAAGGATACAAGTATCAAGGATTACACCCTATTGAATATGTTCTCACTGATCTCACCTTTGGGATCACTACAAGGTCTAGATTAAGAAGTATATGTACCTTCAAGGCATTTTTGTCAGAGATTGAACCATTGCTTGATGCTTATTGGATCATGGCCAGGAAGAAAGAATTAAATCAGTTTGAGAGAAAGAAAGTATGACACTTAGCTCCTTTCCTAAAAGATAGATCAATAATTAGGACTAAGTGGGTGTACAGAAATAAAATTGATGAGCATGGAATAGTCACAAGAAACAGGGCAAGATTGGTGGTCCAAGGATACAACTAAGAAGAAGGAATTGACTTTGATGAGACTTTTGCTCCTGTAGCTAGACTTGAAGCTATATGATTACTTGTTGCCTTTGCTGCTTATATGGAGTTTATTCTCTATCAGATAGATATTAAGAGTGCATTACTAAATGTCATTCTAAAAGAGGAGGTTCATGTCAAGCAGCCTCCTGGATTTAAAAGCAAAGAGTTTCTTGATTATGTTTATAAACTGGACAAGGCCTTATATAGGTGAAACAAGCTCTAAGGTCTAGGTATGAGAGATTGTCAAAGTTTCTTCTGGAGCATGGTCATACCAGAGGTAAAATTGGCAATACCCTTTTCTTGAAAACTAATGGAAAGGATTTGTTAATTGTACAGGTATATGTAGATGGTATTATTTTTGGTTCAACCAACATGAAGATAACTCATGAGTTTTCCAAACTTACGAGTTGTGAATTTGAGATGAGCATGATGGGAGAACTAACTTACTCTTTGGGATTGCAAATAAAGTAGTCAATATCAGGGATAATGATCCATCAATAGAAGTATGCCAAAGAACTTCTCAAACTATTCTCCATGGAAGAGGCAAAAGAGATTAGTACTCCCATTGCCACTGCCACAAAGCTTGATTTGGATGAAACAGGTCCTTATATGGAGCAAAAGATGTATAGAGGAATGATAGGGTCATTATTGTACCTCACAGCAAGCAGGCCTGACATTGTGTTCAGTGTAGGGCTGTGTGCTAGGTTTCAAGCAAAGACCAAAGAATTATATTTAAAATCAGTGAATAAAATCTTCAGATATTTGAAGGGAACAAGTGATCTTGGTTTATGGTATCCCAAAGGTAGTGACATTAATTTGGTAGGATACTCTGATGCTGATTATGCTGGATATTTGGTGGACAGGAAAAGCACTACAAGAATGGCACACTTCTTAGGATCATGTCTGCTTACCTGGTCCACAAAGAAGCAAAACTCAGCACCTTTGTCTACTGCTGAGGTTGAATATATTGCTGCTGGATCATGCTGTGCTCAGTTGTTGTGGATTAAACAACAACTTCTGGATTTTCGGGTAGATGTTGGTTGTGTTCCCATTTTTTGTGATAACATAAGTGTTGTAAATATTGCCAAAAATCCTGTCCAACATAAGAGAACTAAGCATATTGATATTCGTCATCACTTCCTTAGAGACAACATTGAAAAAAGACATATATCAATTATGTTTTGTTCTACTGAGGAGCAAATTGCTGATATATTCACTAAGGCTTTGAGTAGAGAACACTTTGAAAAAATAGGTTAGCTTTGGGGATGATTAAAATTGTATAAATCTTCCTCAATGATTGATTAGAATAAGTTGTTCCTAAGTGATTGTTGATTAATTCAGTCTTACACATTTACTTGTGTATCCTAATTCCAACATTTTAAGGTAAATTGACTCAGTTATGTGTTGATTTTGTAGAAAGACTGGTACATCAAGGGAATATTGTCCATTTTATCCTCAGATTTTAGGTATGATTATTGCTTACCCATAGTAGCATAAAAGGAAACAGGTTATGTACATGGTCCTTTCCGTTACACTCAAATTGCTAAAAACCCAAAAGTTTCCTTCTTTTGAAAGGTTGCCAGACCTTTCCCATCAGAACTAAACTTCTAATCATCACATTTCCTTCATCCAATAAAATTCATCAACACTTCATCTTCTCTCTTTCTTTACTTTAAATATGTTTTCTTCTCTTTTCATTATTCATCATTTACAAAACCAAAATCAAAATCACTGTTCTCCTCTTCTATTACTATGGCATCCTCTTCTTCATTATCCACTGACTCTACTTCTACTCTTTCAAAAACCATTATTCTTCATCCTAATATTACCTTACCCCCACTTATTCATCCCTCAATTTCTATCAAGCTATCCGATTTTGAAATGTTCAAGAATTTGCAAAACCCTTTTGTTTATTTCTCTTCAAAACCTCTATCTTCTTCTGAACCTGTACTTTCACCTCCAATTCCTCTTCAGATTCTTGATCATGATGATCTTCCTATTGCAGACCTAATTCCTCGATGCTCCAGATCTAAACCAAAACAAAAACCCTTCTCCATCCCTATTGATGTTGATGTTGATGAGACTACTTTAGTAAAGCCTTCCCCTATTATTCCTTCTCCCCGAACTCCTCATACATGAGGTAAAAAGCAACAGGAAGATGCTTTCTTGGAAAAATCACTTCAATCTAACAAACAGAAATGTGTAGCTATATCTGGTTCTCCTCCTCCTCCTCCTTCTTCGTTTGATATTCTTCTTCTCTAAAAGTGTAAGAGAAAAACCATCATAGCAAAAGCTCCCCAACCATCCTCTCACACAAAATCAAAATTTACTCCAAAAACTTCTTCATCTTCTAAACCCTCCTCTTACTCCAAAGCTTCATCATTATTCAAAGCTTCCCCTACAAAAAGAGTCACTTTACAGTAAAAGAAATGGGTTAAGGGACCTATTTCTTCCAGTTCCTCTAACTCTAAATTTTTGCCTGATACTTCTCCTGCACTCTGTCCTTGGGCTGGCCCTACTTTTGATATTGATTCTGATTTTGATATTGATACTCCTGCTGATAAATCATCTCAGTTAGCCCATAATCTTTACTTTCAAAAATAAAAACTGGCTAGAAGACGTGTTGTGACTGGGTTTTGGGGTCCTGACATGGATATCTTGGTTACCAAATTGAGGGCTCAAGGGTGATCACACTTGTATCTTCAAGGTGGATATCAATGGAGATTTGGACAAAAAGAGGTATATGAGTTTTATACAAATGGGGTTGCTATTGGGGAGATGTTCTCCACCGCTGTTCATGAGGTTACCATAAATCTCTATACTGCTGATCTAGCTAGAATTTGGAATATTCCTACTGGTGGGTGGGGTCATTATGTCAATGTTACTTGGCCTCCTCCTGATAATCTTTCCTCCGCTCTTGACATTTCCAGAAAATTCTCTAGAAATCCCCATCTTATCAATCATCGTAGGGTCTTAAAAATAAGATGTCCCCACTTTATCAATTTTACTTTGATGTGGTTAACAAAATGATCATTCCTCGTCAAAAAAGAAGAAATGTTTCAAATTTTCTTGATCTTACCCTGATGGAATTACTAGATACTGAGATACAAATAGACCCTCTTAGGATAATGATCAAGCACATACAGAGGGTCTTAATTCAAGATGCAAATGGTCATGTCTTGCCTTATGAATTTTGTCTTGCATCTGTGTTTGAGGAATTCCATGTTCCAGTCAAAGTGTGGTCTCTGCAGACCACCAAAGATGTCATAGGATAAGTGAACCATATTATGTTACTTGCTTCTATGAGGTGTGCAGACAACCCTATGCAAAGAATGAGGAATGCACTTACTGCAAAACAGACTGAAGTGAAGATGGCTCAGGCTGCATTGGAGGCTGCCCATGCTACTCATGAATATGAACAAAGGGTACTTCATGCTCAGATTGCTTCCCTTACAGCTACCTTAGAAAAGGAAAGAGTTGACAATGCTGATATTATTAGGAAGCTAACCTCCTTTATCCCCTCATCCTTATCTACTTAATCCTCTTTTTAGTACCTTTAGCCTATTTTTCTTGCTGATTCCTGGTCCTTAATGTTTCTCTTTTTGCTGCTACTGGGTTATGATAATTATATCTGGGTTTGTGAATGAGATGGACCTTATTTCTTAATATGTTCTACTTCTATTTTAATTAATGAATAACTGTTCTCTTGCTCCGAGTCTTACTTTTTTTAGTGATAGCCCCAGCGACCATGAATTATTAAACTATTTTTCACTGATTGGACCAACTTTTCGATGATGTCAAAAGGGGGAAAATAGATTATACAATGCTTATAACTCAATTGACCAACCTGTCCTATTTTATTCTGTGATCTTCTATTTATAGTCTTTTACCGAGTATGTCAGGATTGAGTGAATGCTGCTACACTGCTAAGTTTGTCATCATCAAAAAGGGGGAATTTGTTAGGAAATGTGAAGTTTTGATGATGGATGTATTGAATGAAACATGTTGTGCAAGATGTTCCACATAAGTGAAACTACTACTGTCACCTGAGCTGTATGTTGAAATTATTACAAGGATGACAATGCATTAGGACAAGAGTGGATAAGCAAGGAAACTCAGATTTTTTTCAAATACTATGATTAAGTAAAAGATAATTGCATCATTCAGAAGTTGAGTTGATCAAGGAGTTCTTCAAGATAAATGAGAAGAGTTCTACTCAATCTAGGAGAAAAAAAAGCAGCAACAACAAAAAGAGTGAAACTACCTGGGAGTCCTATTGAAGATAGAAGAGTACATCAACTAAAGAACTCTATCAAGTGTTGACTTAAGAAATGAGATTCAAATCTTTGGCTGATGTACTGATAAGGCAATCAACAATAAGCAAATAGTTCACTTACTTGAAGAAGAACCTGTTCCTTTTACTTAGCAAGTCTTAGACTATTTGTAATAGTTAGGTTCACTGAGTTGTAATGAGTCTTTGTTCTAGTATTAGTAATCTATAAACTGAGTTAGGAGTTATGTCTTCAAGTTAGGGAACTCAAAGACTTGGGAACACTTATCTTGAAAAGATTTGTGTTTTGTCATTACAGGAGTTAGAAGTTTTAATTCCTAGTTTACAAGAAGTCTTGTAATTTGTTGATTATTGAGGCTCACGAGTTATAGTGAAGTTGAGGTTAAATCCTGTAGAGGTACAGGTCGTTTTTTTTTACAACTTTTTTGAGCTAAGTGTTTTTCACGTAAAAACACTGTGTTCAATTTTTACTTATGTGAACCACGTTTACTTACTTGTTCCACAAATAGGCAATCCATAGAGCATAATATTAAAATTAGTAGGACACGTACTCTAATATATGGGTTAGTCGTATGCTGACCAGTGTTGGTTGGTGGATTGGATTTTGTTTCTGGAATGGATATGACTTGGGTGGTACGGGTCGTATCGGTGGACATGAGTCATTTGGTTTGGGTTTTTCCTTTACTTAATCTTACACTTGGTAGACTAAGTTGGATCTGAGTACGAGTGGCTCACCATGAGTTGTAAGCTAGGGTATAAGTCATACCATGGACTCGTATGGTGGGGCAGTGTTCAATCCTCTTTAGATTCTATTCTGACAAGGTTATGGATCATGGGTACCATTCGTATGCATGGATATGAAATGGTTTAGGGTGAGCCGTACCTTGGACAGTTTTGGGTCTAAGAGAGATGGCCTTGGGTATGAGTGGTAGGTACCACTTTTATTGGAGGGTATGACTGGTATGGATAGTCGTATCCATCTGACAAGATTTTGGCGCAGTTTTAGTGAGGGAAATCTGGATATTTCCCCACTTAACCTATGTAATACCCCATATATTTCTAAGCTAGAAAATAAACAGTTGTTCCTACACATGAAACCTCCTATCGTATGATACATATTTGAGTACATGAATTAGGACGATTATCTTAGTGATAATAGAGCTTATGATGTGTTAATCATGTTCATAAGAGTCACTTAGAGTAAGCCAAGCTAAGAACTTTTGAATCCACCAAGTTTTCGTATGTGATTTCATATATCTCATCTTTGAATAAGCATAACTTGGTTTATAGGTGGTATTTTCCCACATTTATACCCTTCAAATTGTAGAGAATTGAATAAGATTTTTGTCGATACCAAATTCTCCTAAAACAAACACTCGGTGAAGAAATTATGGCGATTTAAAGTTTCATCAGCGTTATTTCAGTCAGTGGCGTGTCGCGCCGAAAGCAAAAATGAACTTCGTCAATTTCCAGTGTCTCTTCGCGATTCCAGTGCGTCGTGATGAGTTTCCAGGTCACAAATGGGTGGAAACACGATGTCTCCACGTCGCGCCAGGGGCCCAAATCGGGTAATTTTCACAGAAATTAAATAACGTATCTAGAGGGGTATTTGGGTCATCTTTCCCCCTATATAAGTCCCAAACACGGGATTGAGGCCCCTAATAATCTCTTTACATTACTTTTTATCAAAATTCACTCAAGAACAACCAAGAACAAGTCTAGGGTTCAATTGGGGTTTCAAATTCCAATCTTTTTTCACTATTATCTTCACAGATTATTAATCCAAGGTATGCGTAGTGTTCATCTATGGATCCAATCCGTTCATAGAGCTCAAGAGCCATATTTTAAATATTATTTTGAGAACTTTTTGTGGTGATATGAGCATGTACATGTTGATGATTGTTGTTTAAGTTTTAAGATGATATCTAAAGGTGTTTTCATGGAATATATATGGTTGTTAGTTGAAAACTATGAACTTTAGGTGGTGTAATATGGTGCAAGTTATGAAATACACCTATGCCTTAAAGAATGCATGCTAGGTGTTTGATAAAATGCTTGGGATGTTAGGAATTTATGTTTACATGGTTCCATGATATCTAAATGACAAGTCTGTGTTAGCTATATACTTAAATATGAATTCCATGCTATTGATGTGTTGCTATTGTTGTGGTATGAAGCATGTATGATAATGGATATGTATAATATGTACATGAAATATATCCATGCAATCCCTACAATTTTTAAGATGTTGAATAACTACATGAAGTATAAGATCCCTTACTTATGATATTATGAATTGTGGACTCCAATATAGTGATCAAGTCATGTCATGTGTGTCAGTTTCCTTCTATCGAGTCCTGGGGGTATTCATACCCGAAAAATATAATTGTGTGCCTAGAGCCATGTCATATTGTCTCGATAATTTCAGTCAAGCTATAATCTATAGAACTCAGTCAGTTATGTGACTTAGGAAACCTCAGAAAGCTCATGATCTCAGTTAACTCTCAGATAGTAGTACTATTCCATCAGTCAACAAAAGTCAGTTAATCAGTTTATGTACAGTCAGTTGAATCATGTTCAGTCACTTCAGATGGGAGTAGAAGTTAGAACCAAGTGAACCCAAGGATGGGAACTCACCTACCAGTTTAGGGTGTGATTCTTAGCAGTCATCCTTGCGTTCCAGAACTATGCAGCCAGCATAGGTTGAAACATTTTAAACTGTCAGATTAAGGTTGATGAGGTAGATTAACCTGTCAGTTTAGGGTTCCCACCGCTCTTGTTTTGAGTAATTGCCAGCTAAGGTTTAGTCACAACTGTCCTTACCAGTGGCGCGGTATTGATACCCCTCCAGTCGGGGTAGAGATTGGACCCCAGCTTAGCCATAATGATGCACATGGGGTATGTCGGTTAAAAAAATACCTCCCATAGTTTCAGACTCAGTCTCAGTAAAAAAATTCAGACAGTTTTTCAGATATCAGTATACCAGGACTGTTAGATACCGTCAAATTTAGTTATAGCACGGGACTCAAAAAGTTCCATCAGATTCAAGACTGTCAGTCACAGTCTCCCATGCTATCAGAACTACAGCTTCAGCCATGTCAGTTATCAGTAAATCATGTATTAGCGTACACATTTAGCTATCACGTACTCATGATCTCAGTTACTATATATGTATGTTTCTATTCTTACGTTCATATCAGTCAGTCAGTTAGCATTATTCATGCATATAAACCCTTTGCATTAGCCTACCTCACTCGTATTCTCAGTACTCTAGTTGTACTAACGCATTTGCACTATGGTGCTTTATTTTCATGTTACACCATAGGTTCAGAGACACGAGTTCCAAACCAGCAGTAGCAGTTGCATTCCAGTATACAGAGTTGTAGTGAGTCCTCTTCATTCTAGGATGATATGATATTATTTTATTTCATTTATTATTTCAGATCAGTTTTGCTAGATAGAGTTAGTTGGAGACATATTACTTCAACTCCTTATTCAGACAATATTTAGAGGTTTTCAGATTTAGTTTAGATTTGATTCAGTTTTCAGTTGTTTTGGGTATCTTTCACCCACATGGATGTTACTATTTTACAGATTTTTTATTCAGTTGAACCTTATGGCCTACATGTTCATGTTTTCCACAATATTACATTATATATTGCAGTGCACAGGTACAAATATCAGTCATGGGTAAGCTTGTGATCCTTCAGGGTCATAAGCACTGTGTAGCTTCTCGATTTAGAAAATTGGGGTGTTACAAACTTTGTATCAGAGCCTAAGGTTCAATAGAGTCCTAGGAAGTCTGAAAGCCGCATCTAGTAGAGTCTTGTGCATAGGTGTGTTGTGCGCCATATTTATGTGCAAGAGGCTATGAGATGTTTTAGGAATAGTTGCCCCTCTTTTAGTATTCATACCGTGCTAGTGAGCATAATCTCAAGTTAAACTCTCAGTCAAATCCGTTCTTCTCTTATTTTAGAATATGCCCCCATAGAGATGAAACCAGCTCGCTCATTAGCCCGAAGATCCTTTGGACAAAAATATTTCTCATGCGGAGTTTAGGGCCGCATTCACCACACTTTCTCAGTCTGTGGCTATCTTAAATGAACGGCCACTAGTTATTCTGACCAATTTAGTGGTCAACTCAGCTACAGCTAGGATTCGGGACTTTACTTGAATGAACCCTCCATCTTTCTTTGGGACTAAGTCTGATGAAAACCCTCAGGAATTCATTGACTAAGTCCAGAAGGTCATTGATATCATGGGAGTTATTTCTGTTTAGAGTGCTGAGTTAGCCGCATACCAATTACAGGATGTCGCTCATACTTGGTACAAACAGTGGAAGTTCGAGAGGGTAGACGATGCTGGTCCTATTGAGTGGGAGGAATTTGTCATAGATTTCTTAGATAGATTCTTTCCTTAAGAGCTGAGAGAGGCCAAAGTTCTTGAGTTCATCAATCTCAGGAAGGAAAATATAACGGTTAGAGAGTATTTTCTTAGATTTACTCAGCTAGCCAGATATGCCCCTCATGTGGTTGCAGACAATAGGGCTAAGATGAGCAAGTTTGTGTCAGGAGTGAATGATAGTATGGTAAATGAGTGTAGATCTGCAATGCTAAATAGTGATATGACTTAAGCCACCCATGCTTAGCAAATAGTGGAGCAGAAAGTTAGGACTAGGAAGAGACAGAACAAGAGAGCAAGGTCAAGAAGTTTCAGTTTTGCTCAACCCAAATTAGAGAGAGAAAACCGTTCACAGTTTTATCCCAAGTTATCAGCTCCAGTTCATTCTTCCGCAAGTGTTCTAGATCTTTCCTCCGTCAGTGCCCCAGTGCCAAAATTTAAAGACGAAAATAGAGATAGAGCACCAGGCTTTAAATCTCAGGGCAGTGTTAGTAGTGCCCGAACAAATCCCCTATGTCAGACTTGTGGTAAGAACCACAAGGGTATTTACAGATCTGGTAGTGATGTCTTTTTTGGTTGTGGTAAGCCAGGCTATAAGATTAGAGAGTGTCTTTAGTCAGGTCCTCAGGGTCAGCAGAATCATTCCACAGCTCAGTTCGGTCGCCCGAACCAGCAGGGTGCCACTTCCAGTGCTACTAGTGAGCAACGCCCAAACAGACTCTATGCTCTTCAGACCCGACACGATCAAGAAAATTCTTTTGATGTTGTTACTGGTACATTACAGATTTTCCATGTTTATGTTTATGCTTTACTACACCAGGGTGTATCCTTGTCTTTTGTCACTCCATACATAGCAGGCAATTTCAGAATCAGTCTCAAAATTTTAGCAGAACCCTTTTCAGTCTCTATCCCAGTCGGTAAAACTATCATAGCTTGGCGGGTATACAGGAACTGCTCAGTTATGATATTTCAGAAAGCCACGTCAGCAGATTTAGTCGAGTTAGAGATGATCGATTTTGATGTCATTCTCAGCATAGATTGGCTTCATTCCTGCTATGCCACAGTCAACTGCAGACATAGGATAGTTCAATTTTAGTTCCCAAATGAGCCCATCCTAGAGTGAAAGGGTAGTACTTCAGTGTTCAGGGATCAACTTTTTTCTTACCTTTGAGCAGGGAAAATAATTTCTTAGGGGTGTGTGTATCATCTCGTGCATATTAAGGATTCCAGTTCTAAATCTCCCAGTCTCGAATAAGTCCTAGTGCTTAATGAATATTCAGATATCTTTTTCGAAGATCTTCTAGGTATTCCTCCTGAAAGGGAAATAGACTTTGGCATAGACCTTCTCCAAGATACTCAGCCTATTTCTATTTTGCCATACAAAATGGCACCAGTAAAACTCAAAGAACTGAAGGATCAGTTGAAGGATCTCTTAGATAAAGGATTCATTAGACCCAACATTTCCCCGTGGGGCACACCAGTCTTATTCTTGTGCAAGAAAGATAGTTCTCTCAAGATATGTATTGATTACCGTTAGCTCAATAAAGTTATGGTCAAGAACAAGTATCCTCTTCCCAGAATAAATGACTTGTTTGACCAACTTCAGGGTGCCAGTTATTTCTCCAAGATAGACCTCAGATCAGGCCATCATCAGCTCAGAGTTAGAGAATATGACATCCCAAAGATAACTTTTCATACTCGGCATGGTCACTTTGAATTTCTAGTTATATCTTTTGGTCTTACCAATGCCCCAGCCGCTTTCATGGACTTGATGAACCATGTGTTCTAGCAGTACTTGGATATGTTCATCATAGTCTTCATAGATGATATCCTGGTTTATTCCCTCACAGAGCGTGATCATTTAGACCATCTCAGAATTGTTCTTCAGACTCTCATAGATCATCAGTAATTTGCCAAGTTCAGTAAGTGCTAATTTTGGCTAAGATCAGTAGCACTCCTTGACGATATTTTTTTCGGTGATGTCATTAGAGTAGATCCTCAAAAGACCAAAGTGGTAAGAAACTGTTCTCACCCCTATCTTCATTAGATATCAGGAGTTTCTTGGGTTTGGCTGGCTATTACAGATGTTTGTCAAGGGATTTTCTTCTATTGCACCTCCTATGACCAGATTGACTTATAAAAAGGTTAAGTTTCAATGGTTAGATTTATGCGAGAAGAGTTTTCAAGAGTTGAAGACTCAACTCACCTCAGTTCCAATTCTAGGTCTTCCAGATGGCTCAGACAATTTCGTAGTCTATTGTGATGCATCCAGAGTGGGTTTAGGTTGTGTCCTCATGAAGAATGGTAAGGTCATAGCCTATGCCTCCAGACAGCTAAAGCCGCATGAGAAGAATTATCCTACTCATGATCTTGAGTTAGCAGCTGTAGTATTTGTCTTGAAGATTTAGAGGAATTATCATTATGAAGTTCATGTAGATGTCTTTACTAATCATAAGAGTCTCCAGTACGTCTTTTCTCAGAAAGATCTCAATCTTCATCAGAGAAGGTGGTTATATCTCTTGAAAGATTATAACATGAGTGTTCTTTATCATTCGGGCAAGGACAATGTTATCGATGCTCTCAGTAGACTCTCCATGGGTAGTGTTTCTAACGTTGAGGATAGTAAGAAGAAAATAGCTTAGAAAATCCATCAGCTGGACAGACTAAGCTTTCGCTTAGTCGACTCTTTCGAGGGTGGTGTATGTGTTCAGAGTAGTTCAGAGTCATCTCTAGTTTTCGAGGTGAAAGAAAAGCAAGACAGGGATCCTAGCCTTGTTAAGCTGAAAGAGTCAGTTCAGAATTAGAAAGTTGAGGTTTTCTCCCAAGGGGGAGATGGTGTTCTTCGTTGTTAGGGTCGTTTATGCGTTCAAGGTGTAGATGGCTTGAGGCAGCGAATTTTTGAAGAAGCGCATGGTGCATGATACTCTATTCATCCAGGGGCCACTAAGATGTACTGCAACTTTTGGGAGATCTATTGGTGGAGTAGGATGAAGAGAGATGTTGTAGAGTTTATGTCTAAGTGCTTTATAGGTCAGCAGGTTAAGATAGAGCATCAGAAACCTAGTGGTTCCATGCAGGAGTTCACCATTCCTACTTAGAAGTAGGAGAAAGTGAACATGGACTTCGTGATGGGTTTGTCTAGAACTCGTCATCAGCATGATTCAGTTTGGGTCATTGTAGATAGAATGACCAATTCAGCTCATTTTCTTCCTGTTCGTACTTTTTATTCAGTCGAGGATTATGCCAAACTCTATATCAGGGAGTTGGTCAAATTACACGGTATTCCACTATCTATTATTTCAGAAAGAGGTACCTAGTTCACCTCTCACTTTTGGAAAGCATTCCAAAAGGGACTTGGTACCCAAGTTCATCTCAGTATAGCGTTTCATCCTCAGACAGACAGTCAAGCAAAAAGGACCATGCAGGCTCTCAAAGATATGCTAAGGGCGTGTGCAATTGATTTCAAGGAAAGTTGGGATGACCACTTGCCTTTGATTGAGTTTTCATACAATAATAACTATCATTCCAGTATTCAGATGGCTCTATTCGAAGCTCTTTATGGTAGGAGATGTAGATCTCTAATCGGTTGGTTCGAAGTTTGTGAGGCCTCAGTTATAGGTCCTGACTTAGTATTCGACACCTTAGAGAAAGTTCAGTTGATCCGAGAGAGACTCCAGGATAATCAGAGTTGACAGAAGTCATATGCAGATGTTTGTAGAAAGTATCTCGAGTTCGAGGTCAAGGACTATGTCTACCTCAAGATCTCGACATCGTCACGCAATGAAGAGAGCCAGGGGTTCTGGAGGGCGCTTTTTGAACACAAAGAAAAGGGAGTGAAGAGGTTCGACAAGAAAGGAAAACTCAGTCCCTGATATATCGGACCCTTCAGGATTCTTAGTCCCTTTGGTAAGGTAGCTTATGAGCTCGAATTACCTTCAGATCTAGCCTCAATTCATACAGTCTTCCATGTCTCTTTGCTCAAGCAATGCATAGGTGACCCAACAGTTGTAGTCCCTATTCAGATCATTGACGTTCAGAATAATCTCTGTTATGAAGAGATACCAGTCAAAATCTTAGACTATCAGACTCGTAGATTGAGGAACAAAGAAGTCCTTCTAGTCAAGGTTCTTTGGCGAAATCAGTCTCATAAGGGAGCTGCTTGGGAAACAGAAGCAGATATGCATACCAAGTATCCTCACCTCTTCTCCGCCAATTTAGATCAAGCTCAAGGTAACAGTTCTCCTTAAGCGTACTCAGTTTCATGTTCATGTTCCCATCATAAACTTGGTATCTATTACCATTGCATATTCAGTCATGCATTTATATATTAGTCTAGTGTATAATCATGCATCAAATATGCATTCTCATTGGGAGAACTCAGTTATCAGAAGTCTCAGTTATGCATTCATGAATTAGTTACTCACGCGTTAGATATACATGTCCAGCATGATGTGTTTAGCTTGTCAGTCATGCCCGTCATGAGATTATATTCCAGTAGTGTATGTCTTGTACGTACTCTAATTTATCGTCTCTCCTCATTTCAGTCAGTCTCATTTCAGTAGATTATATTAGTTATTTTGGGTATCTTTCACCCACACAGATGTTACTATTTTACAGATTTTTTATTCAGTTGAACCTTATGTCCTACATGTTCATGTTTTCTGCATTATTACATTATATATTGCAGTGCACAGGTACAAATATCAGTCATGGATTAACTTGTGGTCCTTCGGGGTCATAAGCACCGTGTAGCATTTCGGTTCAGAAAATTAGGGTGTTACAACCTAATAAGGCCCAAGGCTTTTAACTCACTTGGTAGGTTATTTTCCCTATTATTCTATTCCTTAACACTTTGAAAAACACTCTCTAATCCTCTCCAAAGTTCTTGGGCAAGGAAAACTAGGATTTCATCTTAAGGATTAATTTGGGGCTTGTGTTGGTGATTTCTCTCTATCATCTCTTGGTTTAAGGCATATTCTCTTCCCTCATTGTTAGTTCCAACTAAAGACATGATTTTATACAATGTTTTCATGGCTTAATTATTGTATGGCTTTGGATTTTCAAATATAATTTAGGGGGTTTTGGTTATAAATGCTTGGTTATGGTTTTTCCATGTTTTAATTATGCTTTTATGTGCTTTAATGGTGGTTTTGGATAATTGGTTGCATGGGAATGGGTATTTGGTAATTGGCTTTGGTTTTGAAAATACTATGCCCCAATATATTTGATAAAATGTCTATGAGAATGTTTTCACTATATTGTAGGATTTTTAATGGAACTTATGCATGGTTTGAACTTGGTAATGGAACCCTAAATGGTTAATGGTTTGGAATGGTCAAAATGGAATGGTTTTGGGCTTAACAATCATCCTTGTGGGATACAATGGAATCCCCCAACTAATCATAATAATGGAACACTTGGGGGGGTATATGGGACTCTCCAAGTTAATTGAATAATGTAATATATGGGTCATGAGAATACCTTGATCTCAAAAAGATTTGGCTAAGGACAATACTTGCACGTTATAGCCGGTATGACGATACCACTATGCATAGCTTCAGTTAATAACAATGGTTTGGTTGGTTGAAAATGGTTTTAATTGGGCAATAAAGGCGGGGTGTCATAGATAATCGTGAAGGTGAGAGTCCAACAGATGAACACTGGAAACTCATGTTTACCGACATAAGGGGTAGGTCATGGAGACCTTAGATGATACTACGAGGTACATGGGAATCCTATAAATACACTGTACATATGTATCATGGAGGGTGAAGAGTACTTGGGAATCCCTTACTCTTATGGTATCTCCAGTTCGTGCGGCTACACGCATCAGGGCCCGTTCAGGGGGTTATACTAGACCCATATAGCCCGTGGGTGGTTAATGATTTTAAATGCATGCTAAACCTGATTCCCTTTCCCAGCACATTTATATATATGTATGATTTGTATGCATATGGATGGTTTACTTGGTTTTGTTAAATGACATTATTTTATCTTTATCCTGATTTCATGCTAGTGTTCACCCGCTAACCCATCTTCGGGCGGTTGTAGCCCTATGTGATGCAGGAATCGATCGTTCTACTCCTCCTGTTTAGCGATCGAACTTTGAGATCAGCTATTGGATTGATCCATCCTTCTAGAAGGCTCCATTTCATAGATGTTATTTCATATTTGGCTTATTTATGGATATTGGTTTTGGCTATAGTTGGGGGCATGTCCCAACCGGATTTTGGTATTCTTTTGGCTATAGGATTTTGTGGAACTACTATGAGTTGCAATGGGCGGGATCGGTATTGGTGTTAGCCTTAGTATTAGTATTGGTATTGGTATTGGGGCTGACACCGGTTGACTGTATTATTGGTTTTTCTATCCTCTTTTGTTTTGGGACTATATATAATTATTATGGAACTTATATGGTTATGGTTTGGATTATGATTTGGTTGGTATTGCTTATCAATTGGGTATCAGATGGTTGGACTCGTTTGGGTGGTCACAGATATAGAAGTATTCCAGAGTCTGGATTTGGATAATTATACGCTATCTTGTTATATGTTCGGAATTTATACAGCACAGGGTATGCGTTGGACGGTTGGGTTGGGTATTGGGGGTGGTCCCCAGATCCTGGTTGGACTTGAGATGCCTATTACGACAAGGCCCCAGGTCGGGTCATGTCAAGAAGTTAATGACAAGAATTTTTTTTGTTTGTTAAAATAGTCTCTAATTTAGGGTGGTTGTTCTATTTTTACTCCATTCGTTTTAAGTTATTTGACCCATTTGTACTTGACATGCCCTTAAAATGTCAATGATCGAAGGTATATTTTTACTTTTTCTTTTTACCCTATACGATAATAATTAAGCAATAATTATGGCGTAGAAATCAAAAACCAATTTATATGGAAAATTGAATTCATTAAACATAAATGGTAGAGTAGAACTAAAAGGAAAAAGAGGGGCCATTTACATTTATGACTTTGAAATTCAACAATTCTATTTTTAAAATTTTTTAAAAATGTGATACTTAATAGGGATAAAATTGAAAAGAATATTCTAAACTAGTCTTAATTTTATAAGTAGGATAAGTAATTTGGAACAAACAAATATAAAAAGTAGATCAAGTAATTTAGAACGAAGAGAGTATTTTTCATGTATAATTTTGAGCATCCTTGATTCTTTAAGTTTGCCGAAGTAGAATATCTTTGATTCAATTAACAGAATAAACATAAAAATAATGAGATTACTGACTACCAAAAAGCACTATTAAAAATACAACAAAAATCAACTGACTTTCGAACCTACTGAAAAGATAACCAATTAAATTGGTTCAATCTCATTACTTTTAATTCAGATAATTTTTTTTTGCATAAAAAGTTGAATAAAAAATGACTAAAGTAGGGCCATTTAAATATTCTATGAAGATACTTTAAGTAAAATTGACCGTACTTGATTAGTTTAATTTTTAAAAAATTGAAGAAAAAAAACGAGCTCGATTGAATTTTTAGTCAAAATTTTGATCAAATTTATAAAATTAACTGACTAACGAATCGATATCAACTTTTATTTTTTAATTTTTTGTGCTAAAAAAATGTCCATTGATTGATTTATCTTTTAAAAATTTTGGGATCAAATCTATCGAGTAGATCTTTTTTATTGTATTTTTTAAAAAGTTACTATTAATTTTTGTTATATTTTTCATTAGTTACTATTGATTTTTGATATTATTTGATAGTCACTGCTAATTCTCAAGTTCATTCTATTAGTTGGGTCAAAAATATTCTACTTTAACAAATTTAGGAGATTAAAGGTGCTCATGACTATATTTGAAGGATCAAAATAGACATACTCTCACAAATAAGGGACAATTTTGATTAAAAATTCTTGATAATAATTTATGCTCTGATACCACTTGATAATAATGTTATAATGCTCTAACACTATGTAATATTTCATACTATTAATTAATGCGTATTTGTAGTTGCAAAAGAAAAAAAAAATAAAGAGATGAGAAGAGAGATTGTGGGCTTAAAGCCCACTTAACTAAAATAATAATAATTAAGGTAAAAGTTCAAATATTGACACCTTAGAATCCCTATAACTAACTTCCTAATCTAACTTTCAATATTTATATTATAGACAAAATAGTCTGTAATTATATGTATATATTGAGAAATTATATCAAAAAATGAAAAACTTCCTATCAGAAAATAGAGATAAGAAAATTGAATGCATTCAATTTCCTTAATTTTTTCCTACTTTCTCAAATAATTCCTTTCATAACAGAGCATTAAATCTCATTTATGCGTTAACGTATCTGTCAAAATTAGTAAAAGATTTGTTTGGTAAGATTTGAAACAAGCAGGGGAAGATATTCACCAACAATTGATAACAGGTAAATTCTCTATTCAATTTTATAAAAAAATTACTTAAAATATGATTTATGAAAATCCATTTTGATTTACTTCTCGAGTTTGAATATGTTTTCTGAATTCGACTAATTAGTACGAGTATGATTTTGTTCCGATTCATGAATTTTTTGGGTTAATGTGTATACAATAAAATCAATTTGTATTTTTTTTTTTACCACAAATTATTAAATGTTTGAAACCTTATTTTGAGTAAATTACTTCTGAATTTGTATTTATTTATGGTTTATGATTTGTATTTGTTTATAGAATATATGGAAAATAGCACAATGACCCATTATTTTGAAGCATTTAGGTGTATGGAATAACGATAATGAGTATGAACAATATCAATTAGACTCAACTGCAAGTGAAGAAACTGAAAAGTACGATGATTTGCTTTAATTGATTGGCAAAAATTTCTTTATTGACTTGAGTTTCAAAATGGTGAAACTAGAGTATAAAGTTGGCTTTAACAGTAAAAGAATGGAGATACATAACGAAATGAGGGTGACAGTGTACATAATGATATGGAAAGAAGAAAAAAGATTCAAAAATTATCCATTGTGCATTTCTGTATTTGATAAATTCATGGAAAATGGTAAATCAAACTCGAAGTTTGAACGTAAGAGTTCTGCGTTCGGACTGAGGTTGGATAGTGATGCAATTAATATTGATGATACAAAGTATAAAATTGATGCAGATCCTAGTGAACTGATTGAAGTTGTTGAATAAATGGGCAAGATCAGAATTTTTTTTTTACCCAAAGCATAACGAAGTGTTCGTTGATCAGATGTATAAGAACAAACCTACTTTAAAGTTGATAATGACACAGTACACAATCAAAAATAGATTTCAATTCAATACGATAAAGTCAAATGCAATCGAGTAAGTGAATTTGTTTATATTCGTGTAGGTATGTATGTTTGTATATGTATATAGCTAAAAATATGTATAATAAGGCATCAAAAAAATGTATGTGAAATCATATATATGTGTGATATGAGAAAATAATGTTTATTAAAACTATATAAAAGAGAGAATAAAAGTTTTGGTAGTCCTCACATTAAAATTTATGGTATGAAAGTCTTGTATGTGACATTGTTTTGTCATGATTCTCCTTTTAAGATTTCCACATCAACCTTTGTATTGGTTGAATTTATTTTTGATTTTATTAAATCATTTTCTTTTTCATCTTAAAATATTTTTCACATTTCACTTTTGAGGATCAAATTATATGAACTTTAATCAATATTTTTAAGAAAAAAATATTATTATGTTAATATAATCATTGCAGTTTATGATATTAGTTTTTAATATAGTTTCGAATATCTAATTTCTAATTTTATTGAATTAATATAACACAATTTAGCTCCAAAATAAGTCAAATTATTTTTTGAAAAATAAAACGATAAAATTTGAATAACTTTTGAAGACAATCTTTGTTTACCACTATAGCATAGAGAATATTTAGATTTTGATAGTCCTCGCTAAAGTTTTTTTAATATTTTAATTTTTTGGTGAAATGAAATTACTACACATGATAATTAATAGTATTTTTTTAATTATTATACTTATATATAGAAGAGAATCTGAAGGATTCATCGTTCTCACGTGGTAAAAGAGAGAATTCGTATAGCTGCCTTTTTTTTCTTTCCTATTTCAATTTTGCACCCATTTTTGTTCTCTTTAATCCATTCTAGATGATGTTTCTCCTTTTCTTTTACAAAATAACATTTGGGTTAACTATGATTTGTACTAACTTCTTTCCTTTACTCCTTCCCATTCATATTAGTGATTAATAAATATCTTTCCAAGTAATCAAAAGATATTATTTTTATTGTCTTGATTTATATGACTTACTTTTCTTTTTAGTCAATTCTAAAAAAATGATACAATATTTTTATCTTTAGTAACATTTTAATTTTAAAATATTTATTTTATCTTCAATGAAATGGTAGTATAGCCACACACATATTATGACTTAATTTAGACCATAAATTTCAAAAATCTTTCTTTCTTATTTAAACTCTGTGTTGAGTCAACCTACCTTACATAAATATAGACAGAAGGAGTAATAATTTTTTTATTTTTCAGATAAGTAATTTTTATATAATTAAAAAATTATATTATATCGATAATATTTAGGGTGGTATAGTAAAAATACTTATTATTTTTTAAGGATAAAGTAAATTCTAAAGGTTATGCCTAAGCTAAAAATAGAGAGAAGTACACATTACCCCCCCTAAACTTGTCGAGTTTTATTCATGGTATACCTGAACTTTTAATAGTCCTACGTACCCCCGAACTTGTTCTTTTAGTACGTCGTGTGGCCCCTTTTTGCTGAAAGTGCACTACGTGTAATACACGCACGAACACTTGAAAAAAAATGCTGATGTGGCTATCCACGTGGATAAATACCATCCACTTCTCTTATATTTATCCTATATTAAAAAATAAGTCTCTTCTACCCTTAATTATACGATTTCTCTCTAAAAAATTATATTTTTCAGTTTTCCTCTACTCCAAAATATTGAATGGTTGAATTTTCGTCGATCAAGTAAGCTATTATCTAAAAATTTATATTTTTTGGCGTGTGTTAAAAATATTAAATTATTTTTTCCAGTTAGTGTTTCATAGTAGTTTTCGATTAGTGTTTCGATTAGGATTTTGAGGAAACTCAATGTACAAATACATTTCTTAGTATAATTAATGGAGTAAGAAATTACAATTTAAGTTAGAAACGTACAAAAATCAAATCGATAAAAATTTTATTGATTTATCCTTATAGGGTTAACGATTTTTTAATGATTTTATAAACAAAATTATTGGGATATTGATTCGATTTTGATTTTTTTTACTGGGTTATTGGGTAAACCGATAATCCAATAAGTTTATGATAAATTATTATTTTACATTCACTCTCTCTATTAATATATATATATATATATATATATATATATATATATATATAAGTAGAATTTTGGTTGCAACTAAGATTCGGTTTCTTTTCATGTTAGTTACTACTTTTTTAATTTTATGAGTATTTTCTTATCGGTTAAATCAAAAATCAAATCGTTAGGGACTAAAAATTGATAATCAATATAACTACATTCACTTTATTATAAGTATGTGTATTAATTTCTTTAGTATTTTTTTTTGTTATTATCTTTTAAAATATCTGCTTTGATATTTAGTACATTTCTTTAGTTACAATAACTCATATGATATATATAATTAAGATTACAAAGTTGAAGTAGTTTCATAAAAATGAAAATTGGAGTTTTAGATTGAGTTAATAAACGGATGATTTTTTTTTAGATTAATAAACGAAGTTTTTACAAAATTAATTAACGGATGAAAGTTTTATTTCATAAACTAAATAAGAGATAAACACGAGTTTTACAAAATTAATAAATGGATGAATTTTTTTTTAGATTGGAAGTAATGGAGGAAAAAGGGTAATAAATAGTGAGAGGGATAATTGAATTTTTTGAAAACATTAAAGAATTTTTTTTCATTTTTTCTAACCATTAAACAGGCTGATTTGGCTTAAAAATCACTCCATCACGCGCGTGATAGAGTGTGAAACCCAAACATTTTATCACATTAGCAAAAATGGTCACGTGACGTACTAAAAGAACAAGTTCGGGGAGGGGGGGGGGGTTCTTAGTACAAGTCAAAGTTCAGGTGTACCATGAATAAAACTCGACAAGTTCAGGGGGTAATAGATACTTCTCTCCTAAAAATAACATATAATTTGGACAGAGAGAGTTTTAGATCACTCTTTCTATTATTTATCATTTGTTATAAATATATTTACATTATAGTGAATGTCTATCAAGAATATAGATAAGACCTATTAAGATCTATTTGATATCTATTAGGATATGGAATATCTATCTTTTAGAGAGAAACTAGGAGTAATTTCCCCTATAAATAGAAGGGTTTTTTTCATTGTAAAAGACCCCCAAGAGAAATAAGAATTACTCTATTCTCTCTCTACTCTTCTTCTTTATTCTTTATTATTTCATAACACGTTATTGTAACGCCCCAAAACCTGATTCCGAGATGTCACACGGTGCTCAAGACTACGAGTAGCCTCAAGCTAATCCTGTAAGCCTGCTACTAGGTCTGTAACTCAGTTCAAGATAACCTACTCAAGTAATAATGTTGTATTATATCAAAACTGAACTGGAATATACTGAAGACACAGTTTGAATAACAAATACTGAAAGTCTGGAAAGTAGCTAGTAGTCTGACAAGCCTTTACTATTAAGAAGCTAGAGATCCCTTGGAACAAACCTCCAACTGACTCAGACTAAACTGAAAACAATAAATCAAATACTACTGAAGCTGAAAGTATGGATAAATGGGCCATCGAACCATGTGGACTTACCAACTTTAGGGATGTAGATAGAGATGTCCAAAATCACTCATGCTGCTGAGACTGAGCACTTGAACCTATATTATGAGACAATGTAGCACATAGACATATATGTGGATCAATACTTTGAGAATGTACTGAGTATAGGGGGTGAATGCATAAGTAAATGTAATATCTCAATGTTATCAAAATTCATTGAATATGCATGCTGTATGTAAAGGCTCACATGACTGGAATAACTGAAAGCTAAAAATATAGATCATAAACAATAAGATATACTGTATAAAACTGGTGAGCGATCACATTTCAAGTCTGAAAACTGAGTTGTTATCTGCCATTCTTTTCTATAAGAATGTAGGGAAAATACTTTGAAAACTATTCTGAAGATCTTGGCTGTTAGGGAAATTTACTCAAAAGTTGTTTACTTACTTTTACTAGCAGGGAGGTTCTCTTAACTTACATAAACCATGTGAGCTATCATGGAGTCCAACGTCTCATTCCCCTAAGGGAAAAACCTCACATTGGGGAGAGGTGTCATACTCTTACCAGAGAATATAACCTGAGCTAAGTGATCACATCTGTAACTGTCATCCATTTAGAAATAGGAATACTGAGTCTGTACCTACATTAGCTCATAGTTCTAGAAAAGTAGGATGCGCTAAACCCACACTCTCCGCTCGGTGCTAAATACCATTCCCTTAATTATATGCGCATTTTGTAGGAAAATCCACTTTAAAAGTCATAATGTTTCATACTGAGAGCTAACAGTGTATCTGTTCATTCAAAACTAAATTTAAGCTGTAAAGTGGATTCCATACTTTAGCTAAAGATCAAAAGGCCAAATCTTTATTCAATCTATCTATAAACATATCATAGGATGCTTAAAAGCATAATCATTCTTGAAATAGCGATATTCAACTAGGGCTTGATAACCCATGTTTCAAATTCACATAAAAACATCATAATGTTCATGTTTGATAATGTAAATATTCATAACTTCAACTCAAAATCTGGAAAATATAATCACACGCATGAATTTACGAAAGTAGACATGCAATTTAACATCAAAACACTTAAAACATCATAATCTTCAAATAGCAATAAATGGGTATGATCCCTAAATTGAAATCCATGTAAAGTCATGTAAATTTGAATTTTTAAAACTAGTTTTGGGTACAAGGATGAAAGATTTATCCTTGTTCAAAACCCCATATACCTCAATTGGTGAACTAGATGAAGAAGCTTGGTTTTGAGATCCTATTTGTGCTTTTGAATGTTGATTCTTGGAATTTTGGAATTGGGAACCTTGAATTTTGGAAAAAGAATGGTAGAATTTTGGGGATTCTTGAAGTTGAATGTTGAAGCCTAGGGTTTTAATTGAGAGAAATTTGATGGACAATAACCATATCTTGCTCAATAATATACTTAATCATTTGTTTTCATAATTTGGGGATGTGGGCAAAAGACTAAAATGCCGTTGGGATTTAAAATCCGTAACTGGGTTGCCGATTGAGGCTTCATCGCGCGCAGTGAGTGGGTCATCGCAATACCCACCACGATGCAGTGCAATCGCAATGACCCTCTGGAAATTGATGAATATCGAAATAGCCTTCATCGCGATGTGATGGCATCCTCACCGCGATACTTACCGTGACGCGGCCTAATCGCGGTGAGCTACTATTTTGCCAATTTAAATACGATTCAATCATCGTCCGAAAACTCTGAAACTTACCCGTGGCATGTTATTGTCACCCTTGAATATAATTTAACTTAAAAATAGAAATATTCGAGGTATTACAATATCTCCCCCTTGGGAACATTCGTCCTCGAATGAGGCTAACGAAACTGAGATGCTGAAAACTAAGGCTATAACTGGCATGCTCAACTGAAAGCATGACTAAACTGAAATGCAAATGCAAGAACTATCGAATGAATGACTATATAAATCTGAAACTTGGAATGAAAAGAGATGATCTGGGGAAACTAGTTACCTGTAACTGAATCTGAATCTGCAGCGAAAAGATGAGGGTACTTGGTTTGGATATCTGCTTCTGCTTCCCAAGTGGCTCCCTCAATGGATTGATTTTGCCAAAGAACTTTGACCAAGGGAACTTTTTTTTTCCTTAGTCTACGGATCTGGCGATCAAGGATCTCGACTGGAATCTCTTCATAAGAGAGGCTATCACAAATATCTGTGCTTTCTAAGGGTACTACAACTGCTGGATCACCAATACACTTCTTTAACAAGGACACATGAAATACAGGATGAACGGAGGACAAATCTACGGGCAACTCAAGCTCATATTCCACCTTCCTAACATGGCTCAATATTCTAAAAGGGCCAGCATAGCGGGGACTAAGCTTTCCTTTTTTGCCAAATCTCTTCACCCCTTTCATGGGCGAAACTTTTAAATAAACTAAATCACCAACTTTAAACTAAAGGTCTCTTCTCTTCACATCCGCATATGATTTATGATGACTCTGAGCTATTTTCAACCTTTCTCGAATCAACTGGACTTTCTCCATAGCTTCCAACACCATATCAGGCCCTATCAATGCGACCTCACCCACTTCAAACCAACCAATAGGTGATCTATATCTTCTCCCATAGAAAGCCTCAAATGGGGCCATCTGGATGCTAGCATGATAACTGTTATTGTAGGCAAACTCAATCAATACAAAATGCTCATACCAACTACCCTTGAAATCAAGCATACACGCCCTCAACATATTTTCTAAAGTCTGAATAATCCTCTCTGCCTGACCATCCATCTGAGGATAAAAAGCTGAACTAAGATGGACTTGGGTACTAAGACCCTTCTGAAAGGCCATCCAAAAGTGAGAGGTAAACTGAGTACCCCTATCTGAAATGATAAAAGATGGAGCTCCATGCAATCTAACCAACTCTCTAATATACAACTTAGCATAATCTCCAGCTGAGTAGGACATATGAACTGGTAGGAAATGGGCTGATTTAGTCAACCTGTCTACTATAACCCAAATTGAATCATGCTAATGTTGCGAACGAGGTAACCCTATTATGAAATCCATGTTCACCCCTTCCTACTTCCAAGTGGGAATACTAAACTCTTGCAAAGTACCACCAGGCCTTTAGTGCTCTACCTTAACCTGTTGACAAACTGAATATTTAGCTGCAAACTATGCAATAACTTTCTTCATACCAATCCACCAATAGATCTCCCACAAATCTTGGTACATCTTAGTAGCACCAGGATGAATGGAGTAACATGCACCATGCGCTTCAGCCATAAGCCACTTCCATAATTCATCAATGCATGGTACATACAATCTACTTTGGTATCTCAACACACTATCTCCCCCTTGGGAGAAACTACCTTTTGATCTCTAACCAACTCCTTTAACTTAACTAGGATGAGGTCTTAATATTGTTTCTCCTTCACCTCAGAAACTAAGGAAGATTCTGCACTACTTTACACCCAAATTCTACCCTCAGCCGAATCAACTAAACGAATACCCAATATAGCCAATTGATGAACTTAACAAACTAACTCCTTCTTATCACTCTCTAAATGAGAAAGACTACCCATAGATAGTCTACTAAGGGCGTCTGCCATAATATTGACCTTGATTGAATGATACAAAACACTCATGTCATCATCTTTCAATAATTCTAGCCATATTTTTTTGATAGAGATTTAACTCTCTGTACGTAAACACATACTGCAAACTTTTGTGGTTTATAAATACATCAACATGCACCCCATAAAGATAGTGCCTCCATATTTTCAAAGTAAACACAACCACGACAAACTCAAGATCATGAGTAGGATAGTTTTTTTGGTAAGGCTTAAGCTGTCCAGAGGCATAGGCTATGACCTTACTTCTCTGCATCAAAAAACAAATCAAACCAACTATAGAGGTATCACAATAAACAATAAATTTATCTGTACCATTAGGTAATGCTAAGACTGGGGTTGAAGTAAGTTGAGTCTTTAACTCCTGAAAACTCTTCTCACAAGAATCTGACCACTAAAACTTAACTTTGTTCTGAGTTAATCAGGTCATAGGATATGAAATGAATGTAAATCCCTAAAAAAACCATCTATAATAGCCAGCTAAACCTAAGAAACTTTTGATGTCTAATGGAGAGATAGGTCTAGGCCAGTTTTTCACTGCTTCAGTCTTTTGGGGATCAACTCTAATGCCATTACTGGAAATAATATGACCGAGGAAAGATACTAAACTTATCCAAAATTCAAAATTATTGAATTTGGTGAAAAACTGGTGATCCCTAAGAGTTTGCAACATGATGTTGGATGTATTTATGCATTCTAGTGTCCCTATTCTAGCCTTTTTAGCCTTGTTTTGAGGATGATTCTATGCTATAATGGTGGATAATGAGATAAATGTGTATCAAAGTATTAAAGAATGTGTTTATGATGATAAGAGTGAGTTTCAAACAAGTTTGTACCTAAAAGATTCATTTAGAGTTTAACCCGGAAAACTAGCGTTACTAGCTTAAGCTAGGTGCTTGTCTAGTTGATTCCGGTGGATTTTATTGTGTTTAAAGTGTTCCAAATGGTTTTTATGTGTAATTAAATCTGGAAAAACTTGTTGATAATTCTCATGTGTCAATTGGATCAAGCCAAGGATCAAAACAATGAGTTAAATATCAAAATGAAATTAGCCTAAGCTTAGCTCATGTTTCTAGTTCGTTGTGTTGGATGTTTTGTTATTTTGAGATTTAAATTGTTTTTTTTTAATGTTATATAATGTTTGGTGAATGGATTATGATGATATGTGAATAATATACAAGCTTCAAATCAAGTGTCAACAACTCAAAAAGGTTTGGAATGGTTCAACGAAGGCACAATACATAGATTGACACACTTTTGGACCCCTGGAATGTCTTGGGAGAGTGTCGACTGTAAGAGTGACCAATGGATGTGTGAAAAACACCAATGGATTAAGAAGAGACCCAAAATATCAACCAATGGGTGTGTGGTGGTCCTAAATGCTATTAGCTTGCGACGCATGCTAATTTCGGTGCTCCTGTGCCTTAGAAAAATTCTGAACAACAAACTCCAGAGAGGGCGTATGATTAGCATGCAAAACACACTCTATTCCATAGCAACGGATCATGTGATGCATTCTCCATTCCACACCTGGGATTTTTCAAGCTAATTTGACTTCTATGGGGTTTTGGCTTACCCTTATGCTATAAATACATATTGTATCATATTTTTCATAATTTTGGATGTCTTGGAGGATTGAAGAGGCCACCACAACTTCTTTTTAGGATTTATATCTCTTTAATTTAGTTTCTTTTATGGTTTGTATCATTAATCCAAGGTATTGGAAGATGAATATGTCCATTAAATGCTAAAACTCCTATCCGGGGTTAAGGCCACGTTTATGATTACTTTCATTTTGAATTGATTTCGTTTAAGTTACTTATTACTATTGTTTGTTTGTTTATTCTTGTTTTAACTATTTTAAGAATTATCAACCCTTAGAATACATCAATTATCGACCTTGGGATCTCGAAAGGGGGAATACAAGATGGAACATGGGAATAAGCAAAGTATGGTTCTTATTTCTTTATAAAATAAGAGACTTGAATTAGCATCTAGGATAGGGATGTACTTAGATTCCTTACTTGATTCACATGTAGGATGATAACTTTAATAGACTTAATTGGATTATTACATCCCTGCTCAACGATGTAGATGTAAGGTCCAACTTAGGTAAAGGATTAGAGGTTAGGAAACCACAATCATGCGATTAACCCTACGAATCAATAACCACGATAAGCAATTTAACGCATGAAGTTCAACAATGTAGTATGATTGTTCATAAGCCTTAACCCTGGGCTTCTATCCATTGATTGTCCTAAGTCATTTACTTTTCTGCATTTATTTAGTTTCTTTTTAGTTTACAATTCTTAAACATCCTTGTTTACTTTTTTTCTCAATCGTTAAACTAGAATTGGATAGGCGGCGAATGCAAGTCCCTGAGAGATCGATACTTGGGCTTCTTTGAAGCCACTTTACTACTTGATAAGACCATGTACACTTGCGTGTGCTCTGTCAGGTTTTTGGTGCCGTTGCCAGGGACTTGTAACTAGGCAACTATCTTATTTTTAGTTTTTCTATATTGAGTTGTAAATAGTTTTTATTTTATTTTATCTCTTTTTTTATCACACTTCTTGATATGTCAGCCTGGGATAGATGGTTTTTAAGTGATGACAATTCTTGTTATTTTTGTAGGGGACCACATCAAGTGGATTATTATCCAGATTTTGGTGGAAGTGCGTGGATGGGACCTTCACAATGTGATACGGATGCTGTTCTATCTGTGGAGCAGACTACAACTTGGTGTTTGGTTTGTGGTTAAAGTGGTCATACTGTAGCTATGTGTGTTGTCAATCTCGATTTAGAATTATGTGTGGCTATGCTCAAAGGCAAAATTATATAAACTACTACAATCGAACGGGGCTGAATTAGTAAAATTCAATCACGAACCAACCAGCAGCAGTTTCAACAGTAACGACTAAATATGTAGGCCATAACTCGAACGAGTAAAATAGAAGAGATACTGAAACAAATTTTGGTCTCAAGTACAGTTGATGGCAGACATGAAGAGCTATCGGGAAACTGTAGAGCAATTAGATAATAAGATGGAGGTAGATGCAGAGTTGACTTCCCAACCTATTCTAGATGAAGTTGCAGATAATTCGAGGAGGCTTGAGTACTCAAAAACTAAAATTATTGAACAGGTTGAGGAGAAACCACTGCCACCATGTCTATAGTGGCTAAGAAAAGAAAAATATGAGGAGGATATTAGCCAATTTGTGGAGAAAACATAAGAATCACAACCACTTGGTTGTCATCTTTATCTTGAGACTAAAATTGAAAAGGTGAATAAAAGTGAGTGTGTAGTGGATAGTGTAAATTTTGAAGTAGGATTGGTTGGGCCTTACTCAAAGCATTTTTGTACATTATATTTAGATGATATATTGTCTGTAGAATCATTTAAAATAGTGGAAGAGTGTGAAAATGAGGAACAAGAATCCTATATTCTTGATTTTACACTGGATAAGCAACATAAAAATACACCTCACTTCAGGGTCGAGTGGTTTACCATGAACATTCCATTACTCGATTCCTTAATTTTTGTACCATCTCCATATGAGCGGAGCAAAAAGATGGATGCTAAGTTAGGGGTGAAATTTATATCCTCAAGATGGAGAAAAAAGTTGATATGGGTCGTGATGCGACACTAAATTAGGTGCTTCTTGGGAGGCAACCCAAGCTTAGGTATGTTTTATTTTCAGTTTTTTTAGTTTTTATTTCATATAGTTTTTATTTTTGGTTGAGTCACAGGTTAATGGGAAGTCTGAGTACCATAAACTTGAGCTTGGAGCATGGTAAAGACTAAGTGTGGAGTCCCATGGATCTCCTTTATGCGTAAAGATGCTACTAGATAGGCCTAAAGGCCTTAGAGAGTATTTCTATCTCTTTCTATAAAATTTACTTTGGGGACAAAGTAGATTTTTAAGTGTGGGATGGGGAAATTCCCAATTTTTGGCTCAATTTAATTTTTTTTCCCAATTTTTGGTTCAATTTAAATTTTTTTTAGATTAGGAATAAGTAAGATAAGTGGGTTTGTTTGTAAAAGCATGTTTAATTGAGTGAATTGCTATTTTTGAAAATCCTAGGCTCATGTTTTTTACTCTTGTTCTTGTTGGCTTAAAATTTGAATTCGTGCTATTATGTGGTTGGGAGTCTATGATGATCCTATGTGACTTGAGCATGTGCCATGTGCGTGTGATATTTTTGTATATTCCTTGTTGCATGTGATATCTAGAACTTGCTCGGTGTGTGTGTGAAGCGAAATAAAGAATGTAGGTTTAGGAGATGATTTAGGCATTTCTTTGATAGCCTTGTTTATACCTTTTATTTGTCCTACCCTTGTGTATTATCCTAGTTAACCCCCATTGATCCTTTAGCTTTATCTTTGGTAGCCTCATATGTAGCATAATCCCCTTCTTAAATAGACCACAATTTGATCCGAAAAGCTCCTAAGTGCTTTAATAAAAAAATTGAATTAGTAAGGAGTTTGAGAAATTGAAGAAGAAAAAGATGAAATTGATGCCCCAAGGTAATAGTTATTGGTGTATAATTGATGTGCGTTGGTTGGTTATGATATAATTTATGCTAAAAGTATTTCCATGATTGTGAAAAAGAGAAATATTGATTCTTGTGGTAGTAAACTATGTGTCCACCAAGTGTTTGTGAAAATGCTTAAAAGAGATGGGGCAAAACAAAAAAATGGGGTAGACAAAAATGGTGTAATTTGGTTGTTGGAGATTGATTTTAAATGTATAATGTAGTGTATTAAAGCGCTTAGAGAGGTTAGTCACTATTCTTGGCCAAAATAGTTCCTAGCCACCCCTTAGCCTACATTACAACCTGAAAAAGTCCTAATTGATCCTAAACTTCGCATTCTGATATTAGTAGAGCTTTACACTAAGGGTAATCCTATGGTTCATTGTGTGTAAATTTTGAATTTTTTGTGAGAGTGAGCATAATTTGATTTTTGTACCCATCATGTTCAAAATTGCTTAATTGTGAGTGATTATGGGTAACTCTCTTGTTGTGAGGGCACATTTTTGATGAATATAGGTGATCTGTATGATGTCTTTTATTGAGCAATATGCATGAGTTTTCCACTAGGTGAGTTAATTCTTGAGGTTAGGATCTTTTAGAAGTAGTGTTCATAAGCTTTCAATTGTGTAAATAACATGCTTAGCGTAGTAACTTGCAGTCCGTGTTGTCATGATAGTACTAGCTTGAGCGTCTTGAATTTATTAGAAGTGTAGAGTCCCCTTATATGATGAGGTTTATAGTTAAGAGTTGTTCGGGGACGAACAAGGCTTTAAGTGTGGGGTGGTGATGTTGGGTGTAATTATGCATTCTAGTATCTCTATTCTAACCTTTTTAGCCTTGTTTTGAGGATGATTCTATGCTATAATGGTAGATAATGAGATAAATTTGTATCAAAGTATTAAAACATGTGTTTATGATGATAAGAGTGAGTTTCAAACAAGTTTGTACCTAAAAGATTCATTTAGAGTTCAACCCGGAAAACTAGCATTACTAGCTTGAGCTAGGTGCTTGTCTAGTTGATCCCGGTGGATTCTACTGTGTTTAAAGTGTTACAAATAGTTTTTTTGTGTAATTATATGTGAAAAAACTTGTTGATAATTCTCAAGGTTCAATTGTATCAAGCCAAGGGTCAAAACAATGAGTTAAAGATCAAAGTGAAATTAGCCTATGCTTAGCTCGTGTTTCAGGTTCATCTTGTTGGATGTTGTGTTGTTTTGACACTTAAATTGTTGAGTTTAATGTTATATAATTCCTTTTTAATGGATTATTATTATATATGAAGGATATAAAAGCTTTAAATCAAGTGGGAACAACTCAAAAAGGCTCGGAATGGCTCAACGAAGGAACAATATGTAGATTGATGCACTTTTGGACCTCTGGAATGTCTTGGGAGCGTGTTGACTATAGGAGTGGCCAATGTAAGTGTGAAAAATACCAATGGATTCATAATAGTCCTAAAATATCAACCAATAGGCGTGTGGTGGTCCTAAAGGCTATTATCTCGGGACACATGCTCATTTCGGTGCTCCTGTGCCTTAGAAAAATTCTGAACAACAAATTCCAGAGAGGGAGTAGATTAGCATGCGATGCACACTCTATTCTATAGAAATAGATCATGCGACATATGATCCACTCCACACCTGGACGTTTTTAAGCTAATTCGACTTCTATGGGGATTTGGCTTACCCTTATGTTATAAATACATATTGTATCACGATTTTCAATACTTCTGGACGTCTTGGAGAATTGAAAAGGCTACCACAACTTCTTTTTAGGGTTTATATCTCTTTAATTTAGTTTCTTTTATGATTTGCATCATCAATTCAAAGGATTGGAAGATGAATATGTCCATTAAAGGCTAAAACTCCTATTCGGAGTTAAGGCCACGTTCATGATTACTTTCGTTTTGAATTGATTTCGTTTAAGTTGCTTATAACTATTGGTTGTTTGTTTATTCATGTTTTAACTATTTTAAGGATTATCAACCCTTAGAATACATCATTTGTCGACCTTGTGATCTCAGGAGGGGGAATAGGAAGATAGAACATGAGAATAAGTAAAGTATGGTTCTTGTTTCTTTATAAAATAAGAGACTTGAATTCGCATCTAGGATAAGGATGTACTTAGATGCCTTACTTGATTCACATGCAGGATGATAGATTTAATAGACTTAATTGGATTATTACATCCCCTCTCAATGATGTAGGTGTAAGGTCCAACTTAGGTAAAGGATTAAAGGTTGGGAAACCACAATCATACGATTAACCCTACGAATCAACAACCACGATGAGCAATTTAACGAATGAAGTTCAACAACGTAGTATGATCGTTCGTAAGCCTTAACCCTGGGCTTCTATCCATTGATTATCCTTAGTCATTTACTTTTCTGCATTAGTTTAGTTTCTTTTTAGTTTACAATTCTTAAATAACCTTGTTTACTTTTTTTCTCAATCGTTAAACTAGAATTGAATAGGCGGCGAACGCAAGTCCCTGAGAGATCGATACTTGGGCTTCCTTGAAGCCACTTTACTACTTTATAAGACCACGTACACTTGTGTTATGCTTGGGCACTATCACAACACAATTCTAAGATGGTCTGCATGATCATCCTCACTATGGTAATAGACAAGGATGTCATCGATAAAGACTATGACAAATATATCTAAGTACTATTTGAATACTCGGTTCATCAAGTCCATGAAGGCTGCTGGGGAATTTGTCAGTTCAAAGGACATGACTATGAATTCAAAATAACCATAAAGGGTTCTGAATACTGTATTTGTGATATCACATTCCCTTACTCAAAGCTTATGATACCCGAATCTAAGGTCTATCTTAGAGAAATAACTTACACCTTGGAGTTAATCAAATATGTCATCAATTCTAGAAAGAGGATATCAATTTTTAATTATGAATTTATTCAGCTGACGATAGTCAATACACATTCGCAAGAAACCATCTTTCTTACACACGAATAGGATAGGAGCGCCCCACAGAGAAACACTAGGCCTTTTGAAACCCTTATCGAAGAGGTCTTTAAGTTGCTCTTTCAAGTCTTTAAGTTCAGCAGGAGCCATAGATATAGAGGAATATAGATGGGTTGAGTATCGGAAGAAGATCAATTCCAAATTCTATTTCCCTATCGGGAGGTACCCATGGCAAATTTTCAGGAAATGCATCAGGAAATTTATTGACTACGCGGACTAACTGAACTGTTAGAGTCTCCAACTTAGTAGGTTTGACTTGAACTAGGTGATAGATACACCCTTTAGATATCAACTTTCTAGCCTTAAAATAAGATATGAAATGACTCTTGAGAGACACTGAATTGCCTACCCACTCAAAGACTGGCTCATCAGGGAACTGAAACTTCACTACTCAAGTACGACAATCTTTGGATGCATAATAGGAATAGAGCTAATCCATACCAAGAATAAGGTCAAAGTCAACCATGTATAATTTTATCAAATCCTCTAACATGACCCTATGAAGGACAACAATGGGACACTTTTTATAGATCTGTTTGGAAACAACTGACTCACCCACTAGATTAGAAACCAAGAAGGGCTCAGGGATCTTTTCAGGACCTATTTCAAACTTGACTGCAACTAGTGGGGTCACATAAGATAAACTCGACCCAGGGTCCAACAACATATAAACATTAAGATGAAAGACACAAAGCATACCAGTAACGATATCTGGGGAGCTCTCCTGCTCCTGACAAGATGGTAAAGCATAGAACTAATTTTGGCGCTGACCGCCACCGATACTGGATGATGCACCCTGAAGAGGGATTGGGTGAGCTATGGGAGTTGGTGCATTAGTAGCCTGAGTCTCAGGACAAACATCCCTTCTTCCTTTCTTAGCATACGAGCACTCCTTAATACCATGGCCCAACTGGCCATATCCAAAGCAACCCTTCTGACCCAACAAACACTCACCAGGATGATTTTTACTAGATCTTACACATGATGGATAACTAGGCCTTCCACCCACACTATTTTGAGATCTGGACATAGAAGTCTTACCCTACTGTTCCTGCTTGGTTCTGGGTACAGGGGTACTAGCTGAAGATGGCGCTGGCAAAGACGGACGACTCTAAAACTACAAATGATTTCCTCCTGTAAATCTTGGTTGACCATACTCAAACTGCCCTGTTTTAGCCTTCTTATTTCCTCTATCTCTTCCCTTCAACTTTTCTGCCTCAATCTATTGGGCATGGGTCATTAATCTAGCAAAATCCGTATCTTTAATAAGTATGGCAGTCCTACACTCCTTGACTACCAATCCAGATACTCTAGTAACAAACTTACTCATACTAGATTTAGTGTCATCTATCAACTCAGGAGCATACTTAGACAACTGGTTGAACTTAAGGCAATACTCTTTCACTATCATTGATCCCTACCCCAGGTTCATGAACTCTTCAACCTTGGCTTTCCATAACTCATATGGAAAGATTCTATCTAGAAAGTATCCTGAAACACTTGCCAACTCATGGGAGCCGCATTCTTACCCCTACCTTTCTTCCATATAACAACCCAATCATAAACAATATCCTTCAACCTATAAGAAGCCAATCCTACACTCTCCCCTTCAGTAATATACATAACTTGGGTGATCTTCTTTACCTCATCAAGATATATCTGTGGGTCCTCACCTACTTTTGACCCAAAGAATTCGGGAAGATTCATCCTCATAAAGTCATGAAGTTTGGCTGTAGCTAAATGAACCTATTGCTGATGTGGAACTGTGGCCTAATTATTGGCCTGATCATTAGCAGTCATATCTTGGGCTAACACTTGAAAGGCAGCTCAAAATTCGGCATGAGACACATTCTCATTAAAAGGATTAAAAGGATGGGGTGACTGGTTATCATTCCTATGGACATTTGCACTGCAAGGAGGCATATTCTATCACGAAAGAGCTTAAGTTAAAATAAGAGAGAGAGATAGCCATAATATTGATGGATTATGAAAGAACGAGATGATTTTCCTAAAATATCCCCTAGCCTCTTGGTCATAAATATGGTACGATTCACACCCAAGATCAAGACTCTATGTAATGAGGATTTTCTGATTCCCTAGGAATCTCTAAACCTTAGGCTCTGATACCAATTTTATAATACCCCAAAACCTAGTCCCGAGACGTCACGTGGTGATGAAGACTATGAGTAGCCTCAAGCTAACCCTATAAGCCTACTACTAGGTCTATAACTCAGTTCAAGATAATCTACTCAAGTAATAATATTGTGTTATATCAAAATTAAACTGGAAAAAACTGAAGACACTGTCTGAATAACAACTACTGAAAGTCTAAAAAATAGCTAGTAATCTGACAAGCCTTTACTACTAAGAAACTAGAGAGTCATTGGAACAAACCTCCAACTAACTCAAACTAAACTAAAAACAATATATCAAATACTATGGAAGCTGAAAGTTTGGATAAATGAGCCCTCGAACCATGAGGACTCACCAACTGTAGGGATGTAGATAGAGATGCCCAAAATTACTCACACTATTGAGACTGAGCACCTGAACCTACATTATGAGACAATATAACACATAGACGTATATGTGGATCAGTACTTTGAGGATGTACCGAGTATATGGGGTGAATGCATAAGTAAATATAATATCTTAATGTTATCAAAATTCATAGAATATTCATGCCGAATGTAAAGGCTCACATGGCTGGAATAACTGAAATCTAAAAATCATAGATCATGAACAATAAAACATACTGTATAAAACTGGTGAGCCATCATATTTCAAATTTGAAAAATGAGTTGTTATTTATCATTCTTTTTTATAAGAATGTAGGAAAACTACTTTTAAAACTATTCTGAAGATCTTGGCTGTTAGGGAAATTTTCTCTAAAGTTGTTTACTTATTTTTACTAGCAGGGAGGTTCTCTTAACCAACATAAACCATGTGAGCTATCATGGAGTCCAACATCTTGTTCAGTAAGGGAAAAACCTCACATTGGGGAGAGCTGTCGTACTCTTGTCAGAGAGTATAACCTGAGCTATGTGATCGCATCTGTAACTGTCATCCATATAGAAATAGGAATACTGGGTCTGTACCTACGTTGGCTCATAGTTCTAGGAAAGTAGGATACGCTAAACCCATACTTTCCGCTTAGTACTAAATACCATTCCCTTAATTATATGCTTATTCTCTAGGAAAATCCACTTTAAAAGTCATAATGTTTCATACTGAGAGGTAACAGTGTATCTTTTTATTCAAAATTGAATTTAAGCTGTAAAGTGGATTCCATACCTTAGCTAAAGATCAAAATATCAAGTCTTTATTCAAGCTATCTATAAATATATCATGGGATGCTTAAAAGCATAATCATTCTTGAAATAACAATATTCAACTAGGGCTTGATAACCCATGTTTCAAATTCACGTCAAAACATCATAATGTTCATGTTTGATAATGCAAATATTCATAACTTCAACTCAAAATCTGAAAAATATAGTTACAAGAATGAATTTACGAAAGTAGACATGCAATTTAACATCAAAACACTTATAACATCATAATCTTCAAATAGAAATAAATGGGTATAAACCCTAAATTGAAATCCATGTAAAGTCATGTAAATTTGAATTTTTAAAACTAGTTTTGGGTACAAGGATGAAATATTTATGCTTGTTCAAAACCCCATATACCTCAATTGATGAACAAGATGAAGAAGCTTTGTTTTGAGGTCCCTTTTGTTCTGTTGAATGTTGATTCTTGGAATTTTTGAATTGGAAACCTTGAATTTTGAACTATTTTGGAAAAAGAATGGTGGAATTTTGGGGATTCTTGAAATTGAATGTCGAAGCCTAGGGTTTTAATTGAGAGAAATTTGATGGACAATGAGCATATCTTGCTCAATAATACACTTAATCATCTATTTTCACAATTTGGGGATATGGGCAAAAGACTAAACTGCCCTTGGGATTTATAGTCCGTAATCAGGTTGTGATTGAGGCTTCACCGCAATGCGGTGAGTGGGTCATCGCAATACCCATTGTGATGCGGTGTAATCGCGGTGACTCACTGTATTGTGACAATTGCTATTTTTGGGTTCACCGCGACTTGGTGCAATGCGATGACCCTCTATAAATTGATGCATATCGAAATGGCCTTCATCTCGATACTCACCGCGAGCAGCCTAATTGCTGTGAGCTACTGTTTTTCCAATTCGAATGCAATCTAATCCTCGTCAAAAAATTCTGAAACTTACCCGAGGTATGCTATTATCACCCATAAATATAATTTAACTCAAAAATAAAAATATTTTGGGTATTACAGTTATCAGCACAAGACTCTACCGTCTCAAATTCGAAGGCTAACGTATTATTTTTCTTCCTTTTTTTCATATGGCAAATAATCTTACAAAACTTGAGTTTGTTGCCTCAAGGAAGAACTATCTTTTATGAGTGTTGGATGCTGAAATCCACTTAGATTCTATGGGTCTTGGAGATGCCATAAATAAATCTAATCAAAATTGTGCTAAGACTATGATTTTCTTGTGTCATCATCTTGGCAAAATTTTTAAAATTAAATACCTTACTACTAAGGATCCACTTGTTTTTTGGAATAGCTTAAAAGAAAGGTTTGACCACTTGAATATGGTCATACTCCCAAAATCATGATATGAATGCATGCACTATGAAAATAAGATGTTGGATTTAAACCCCATCGATTTGTGGCCTAAGACGCCTTTATATGGATAAGACATCGAGTTTGAATCTCAATGCACCATATTATTGATATAATGATGGCTAAGGCAAAATAATGTATTTTTTCTGAAAAGTTGTGAAAGCATGTCTATTGATTATGCTTCACTCCCTAAAGTGAATGTAGTAGCAATGCTTAATATGTCTGAAAGAATAGAACTGATTGAACGTGTGAATATAGGCGTGGAGGTACAATACAATAATCAGCATCAAAAGTGACAATATTTTCACATGCTTATTATGACTATAAGATATGTTAGATAAAAATTCTCTACATTATATGTATGCCTCGATTTGCTCCTAAAGTAGCAATATCATGAAAGAGGTTATAAGCTATTAAAATTTGCCAGGCTTAAGGCACAATTATATTTCATTACCGAGGAATGAAAATTTTAATTGTTATAAATTTAGATCCATTCCCTGGGGTGAATCTAATAATATTTAGAAAAACTTATCAATACAAACGTGCATTTAGTTGTTGTGGTATCACAACTCACCTCCGAAAGAGGCAGAATAATTGAGAAGAGTTATTTTGAAATCTACTAATAAAGTAGTAAATCTGAAATTTATTCATGTAATAGTAAATCTGAAATTTACTAAAAAAAGGTACATGCCATTGTAAACTTGGATTTTACTAGTATAAGTGTTCATAAATTGACATGAACGATGCGACATCCCAAAGATGTGCATAGTGAGTATTAAACATATATTGAAGAGCTAGAAAATTCTTCATGAATTTTTAATGTTGCTTGTTCTCATGATAAGTTGGTTGTACCAACTAATGTTGGGATTTGATCCCTCAAAATCTGAAAAGTATAAAACGTTAATATGGGCCCGTTCACCTTTCAGGTGATCTATTAAGATGCATCGTTATAAGATGATCACTTGTTCATTTATCATCAACTTAAAGTTTGACATACATAAAGTTGTTGCTCAGTAAAACTGAGTTAAGAGTATAATTTTTAGATTATATAATCAAGACAATTTATCTTGATAATGATGGTTTGACATTGAATGCCTTCGATAAATAGTTGAATCATTGCTAAAGAGAACAAAGCTTCATGTGTTGGTTTGAAATATGAAATATTATATACAAAAGTACTTGTATGCATCAAACCAATAAATTATGATTAGTTTTCCCTCAAAGTTGGTTTCAAGTCAGGAACAACACGTTGTCCATCTAATAATTTTGGTGTGCGGTATATGATTAATGAATATACCATAATGCACAAAGATGGATTCGTCAAAGAAGATGGAGGATATATGTTAGTTTTTCTAACATAAGGGGGAGATTATAAGCAGCTATGAAATATGTTAGGAATTATCATCAGATCCTTATTCAAAAGATAATTCAAGTCAAATGTCGAAAGCATCTCATATTTAAAAAATGTATTTACTAGTTATATCATCCGCAATTGCTTGAAACTCGAGACGTTCTTTGAACCAATCATATAATTTATTGATATAGGCAGAACTCCCCCTCTGAGAACCATATATGTGACTTTTATCTCGTACAGCTCGATATCATTCCTTATCGTAATGAAGTAGCTGAAAAAAGAAATGCAGAGAAGGATATCCGTATAATAAAGCTTTTCCAACCGGCCAACAATCCTTCCCGTGCTCTGATCGTGGATAAGACACTTAGAAGAAGAAAAGATGACACGAAGCAATTGCTCCTATTTTATGTCCCTAAAGTTCAAAGTCTATGCGTGCGTGAAGCGCGATAGACCAATCGATTTTCTATGAAATAATGCTTGAAAAGGATAAAGAACAAACAATCATAATGAGAGGGCAATGTGCTATTAAAGATCCTATGACATAACACTTCACGAAATCTTATCAGAGGTTCAGGTACCTGAAAATAATAAAGTGATAAAATCTCAAAATGTTATTTCACATTGTGAACCGATACGAAACGATGTATCAATAATATCTTTGACACTATATTGTGAAAGATCACGAGGATCTCAATTCTACGTTTATTTAAGCATGCTAACGTATAAATATTTATCAACTGATATGAAAGGATACATCTTTGTAAGCATAAAGCTTATTTGATTTGCAGTCCAGATACTTAAAGATGTCACATGTAACGCCTCAATTTTCTGAATCAGAGTGCTACACGGTGCTTATGACTCCGACGGACCACAAGCTAACCCATGATGGATATCAATACCTGTATACTACAATATATGATGTAATAATGCGGAAAACATGAACATTTGTCCATAAGATTCAACTGCATAGAATATTTGACAAATCATAACATCCATATGGGGTAACGAATACCCAAAACAACTGAAATCTGAATAAAATCTGAGCTAAATCTAAAAGTCTCTAAATACTGTCTGAATAAGGAGTTGAAGGAACATGTCTCCAACTAACTCCTTCTAGCAAAACTAAACTGAAATAATAAAGGAATCAAATAATATCATCCTCGAATGGATAAGGACTCACTACAACTCTGTGACTGGAATGCTACTGCTACTGCTGATCTGGAGCTCGTATATGTGAACCTATGGTGTAACATGAAAGAAAGCACCATAGCACAAATGCGTCAGTACAACTGGGAGTACTGAGTATAAGAGTGAGGTAGGCTAAATGCAAAAAGGGTTTACATGCATGAACGATGCTAACTGACTAACTGATATAAACGTAAGAGTGCAAACATGCATACGTAGTAACTGAGATCGTGATTATGTGATATCTAGATGTGGACACTAATACATGATCTACTGATATCTAGCATGACCAATACTAAAATTCTGATAACATAGATGACTGTGTTTGACAGTCCTAAATCTAATGGAACTATTTGTGTTCTGTTCTATAACTGAATTGACTATATTTAACAGTCCTGATATACTCAAATTTGAAGAACTATCTGATTTTTTTTACTAAGACTGGGACTGAAACTGTCGGAGGTAGTTGTTTGACAGACATGCCCCAATAACATTTATAGCTATGTTGGGGTCCAATCTCTACCCCAACTAGAATGGTGTCAATACTGCACCACTGGTAAGGAAAGTTGTGAGTGACCCTTAGCAAATAGGTACTCAAAATGAGAATTATAGAAACCCTAAACTAATGGATTAAGCCACCTTATCAGCCCTAATCTGACAGGTTAAGATGTCTCAACCTACACTAGAAACATAGTTCTGGAATACAAGGATGATTACTAAGAATCACACCCTAAACTGACAGGTGAATTCCCATCCTTGGGTTCAGTCGGTGCTAACTTCTACTCCCATCTGAAGAGACTGAACGTGATTTAACTGATGGCACATGGACTAAGTAACTGACTTCCGTTGACTGATGGATTAGTGCTACTATTTGAGAATTAACTGAGATCATGAGATTTTTAAGGTTTCCAGAGTCACATGCCTGACGTGTTCTATAGATCATGGCTTGACTAAGATTATTGTGATAATATGACATGGTTCTAGGTACACAAGTATATTTTTTGGGTACAAGTACCCCCAGGACTCAATGGAAGGAAATGACACACATGACTGACTTAATCGTAAGAGTAGAGTCCACAATTTACCATATCATGAGTAGGGGATTTCACACTAAGAATAGTTCTCAACATCTTATACATGGAAGAGAAATTCATACAACATGTATATACTTGCATAACTTCAATATCATGGTCAATCCATATCACAACAACAACGTATATCACTCACATGAAATTCATGAAAAATCGTAAAGCATAGAGCATGGACTTGTCATTTAAGCACTATTAAATCATGGGACATGAATTCTATCATCTAGGAATATTATCAAACACTTTGCATGCATTCTTTTAGCCTAAGTGTGTTCATGAATTTCACCATACTAAGCCACATAAGGATCATGGGTTTCAACTAATAAACACATATACTTCATGAAAAAACCTTTAGATATCATCTTAAAACTTAACCAACAATCATTAACATATACATGATCATATCACAACAAGACAATCACAAAATAATATTTAAAACATGGTTCTTGATCTCTTTGAACGAAATGGATCCATAGATGAACACTACACATACCTGAATCAAGGTTCTTAATGTTTTTGAACTCGAAGGATTTGAAATCCTTTGATTTTTGAAGAAGATTAAGTTTTTTTCTTGGAGATTAAATTTAGAGAGAAACCCTAGATTTTTTGTTTGTGAAATAATAATGAGCAAAATAGCTAAATTCAGACTTATCTGGGTATATATATAGGCGAGTGGTAAGTGACCAAAATACCCCTGTTAAAATAGACTGGAAGTACACTGAACGTGGCGTGTGATGAACCGACTAATGGTCCATTTTATTTTGACCGTCATACGTGGACGAAACGGTCGAAATGGGGTTCACTGGATAAGAGTTGACGGCCTGGATGATGGTCCGTCAACTCGCTCATCAATCCTTATCCAGAATGTGGCCCTACTGCCTTGGTTGTGATGGTCAAAGTGGAGGTCCATCACTTGTTTGGCTGTCCATTAACTTGGACGTCGTACCTGGGTATTTCGGTCAGTTCTGAGTAAAACATCCATAACTTCTTCGTCTGGTGTCGGATTTGGAAAAAAATGGTATCGTTAGGAAGTTAACTCAATTTCCCATGTGATAGAAAGTAGAATCTCAAAAATACCATGGGTTAAAAAATATATTTGTATTTCAAAGCAAGTACTACCATCCTTGAGATGATTTATAGCTAGGAATAAGCACGGGTATTACAATATCTCCCCCTTAAGAACATTTGTCCACAAATGAGACTGACTAAGAGGAAAAATAATAAATGAACATGAGTGACTGAAACATGACTTCATGACTGACATGCTAAATATACTGAACTAATGCACATCAGATGCATGGCTAACTGAGTGTTTCGATAAACTGAGTTTCTCAAGACGAGAATGCATAGCTGATGCATGGTTTTTTAACTGAATTGATACATGAAAACATGACAGAGTATGAAATGGTAGTAGATACCACGTTTATAATGGGAACATAAATATGAAACTAAATAAGCTTAAGGTGAACTTTTACCTTGAGCTTGATATGAATTGATAGAGAAGAGGTAAGAATACTTGGTATGCATATCTGCCTCTTCTTACCAAGTAGCTCCCTCGACAGACTGATTTTTCAAAAGAACCTTAACTAGAGAGACCTCTTTGTTCCTCAATCAACGAGTCTGATAGTCTAAGATTTCAACTGGAATCTCTTCAGAAAAGAGACTGTTCTGAACATCAACACTCTAAATAGGGACTAAAACTGCTAGGTCACCTACGCACTTCTTGAGCAAGGATACATGGAAGACCAGATGAACTGAGGCTAAATCTGAAGGCAATTCGAGCTCATAAGCTACCTTGCCTAAACGACTGAGAATCCTGAAGGGACTGACATAGTAGGGACTGAGTTTCCCTTTCTTTCCAAAACTATTCACTCCCTCCATGGGAGAGATATTGATATAGACATAGTCATCGACCTCAAACTCAAGATCCTTTCTATGAACAGTAGCATAAGACTTCTGTCGGCTTTGAGCAGCCTGAAGTTTCTCCCTGATAACTAAACTTTCTCTAAGGCATCGAAAACCAAGTCAGGACCTATAAATGAGGCCTCACTAACTTCAAACCAACTAATTAGAGATCTATACCTCTTTTCATAGAGAGCTTCGAATGGAGCTATTTTAATATTGGAATGATAGTTATTGTTGTATGCAAACTCAATCAAAGGCAAGTGGTCATCCCAACTTTTCTTGAAATCAATTGCATAAGCCCTTAGCATATCTTCAAGAGTCTAAATGGTCCTTTTTGCTTGACCATTTGTCTAAGGATGAAATGATGTACTGAGACAGACTTGGGTACCAAGACCCTTTTTGAATGCTTTCTAGAAATGAGAGATGAACTAGGTACCTCTGTCTAAAATAATAGATAATGGAACACCATGTAATCTGACCAACTCCCTGATATAGTATTTGGCCTAATCCTCTGCTGAATAAGAGGTATGAACTGGAAGGAAATGAGCTGACTTGGTCATCCTTTCTACAATGATCCATACTAAATTATGCTGATGACGAGTTTGAGGTAAACCCATCACGAAGTTCATATTCACATCTTCCCACTTCCAAGTAGGAATGGTGAACTCCCACATGGGTCAACCAGGATTCTAGTGCTCGATCTTAACTTGCTGGCATATAGGGCACTTATACATAAACTCTGCAATAGCTCTCTTCATCCCACTCCACCAATAGATTTCTCGTAGGTCGCGGTATATCTTAGTGGCCCCTGGATGAATAAAGTATCACACACCATGCGCTTCTACAAGAATCTACTGCTTTAAGTCATCTACACCTGAAACGCACATTTACTGATCTTAGCCAAAACTCGCACTTACTGAATTTGGAGAATAGCTGGTGATCTCTGAGAGTCTGAAGAACAATCCTGAGATGGTCTGAATGATCACGCTCTGTATGGGAATAGACTAAGATTTCATCTATGAAGACTATGATGAACATATCTAAGTACTGCTTGAATAGACAGTTTATCAAGTCTATGAAAGAGGCTGGGGCATTGGTAAGACCGAAGGACATAACTAGAAACTAGAAGTGACCATACCGAGTATGGAAAGCTATCTTAGATATGTCACATTCTCTAATTTTGAGCTGATGGTAGCCTGATCTGAGGTCTATTTTGGAGAAATAATTGGCACCTTGAAGTTGGTCAAATAATTCATCTATTATGGGAAGAGAATACTTGTTCTTGATCGTAACTTTGTTGAGCTGATGGTAATCAATACACATCCTGAGAGAACTATTTTTCTTTCGCACGAATAAGACTGGTGCACCCCATAGGGATACACTGGGCCTGATGAATCCCTTATATAAGGGATCCTTCAACTGATCTTTTAGTTCTTTGAGTTCTTCTGGTGCCATTCTATATGGCAAAATAGAAATAGGCTGAGTATCTAGAATAAGATCAATACCGAAGTCTATTTTCCTTTCAGGAGGAATGCCTGGAAGATCTTTGGGAAATACGTCTGAATACTCATTTATAACTGGGACTGATTCAAGACTATAAGATTTAGAACTGGAATCTTTAACATGCACGAGATGATACACATCCACCTTAGAAATCCTTTTCCTTGCCCGAAGGTAGGAAATAAGCTAACCCCTGAAAGATGAAGTGCTACCCTTCCATTCTAGGACGGGCTCATTCGGAAACTGAAACTGAACTACCCTAGTTCTGCAGTCGACAGTGGCATAGCAGGAATGAAGCCAATCCATGACATCAAAATCAGTCATCTCTAACTCGACTAAATCTACTGATGTGGCTTTATAAAATATCATAACTGAGAAGTACCTGTATATCCACCAAGCTATGATGGTTTTACCCACTAGGGTAGAGGCTGAAAAGGGCTCTGCTAAAAATTTTGGGATTGATTCTGAAATTGCCTGCTATATAGGAGTAACAAAAGATAAGGATGCACCTGGATCTAGCAAAGCGTAAACATGAACATGGAAAATTTGTAACGTACCAGTGATGACATCAGGAGAATTTTCCTGATCTTTTCGGGTTTGAAGAGCATAGAGTCTATTTGGACGTTGCCCACTAGTAGCACTGGAAGCGGCACTCTACTGATTTGGGTGACCAAACTGGGCTGTGGAGCGATTTTGCAGACTCTGTAGACCTGAATGCAGACACTCTCTAATCCTATGGCCTGGCTTGCCACAACCGAAACAAACATCGCTACCAGCTCTACAGGTACCCTTGTGGTTCTTACCATAAGTCTAACACAAGGGATTAGTTCGGGTACTTCTGACACTGCCCTAAGCCTTAGATCCTGATGCTCTATCTCTGTTGCCATCTCTAAATTTTGGCACTAGGGCACTGGTGGAGGAAGGAGTTAGAATTGCTGGCTTAGGACAAAACTATGAACGGTTTCCTCCTTTTGATTTTGGTTGAGCAAAACTGAAACTGCCTGACCTTTCTCTCTTGTTCTGCCTCTCCTTAGTCCTAATCTTCTTCTCCTCTATTTGTTGAGCATGATTCATAAGCCTGTCTAAAGTCATATCACTATCCAGCATCACAGACCTACACTCATTTATCACGCTATCATTCACCCCTAATATGAACTTGCTCATCTTAGCCCTATTATCTGTAACTACATGAGGGGCATATCTGGCTTGCTGAGTAAATCTAAGAGAATACTCCTTAACCGTCATATTTCCCAGCCTGAGGTTGATTAACTCTAGAACTTTTGCCTCCCTCAGCTCTTGGGGAAAAACTCTGTCTAAGAAAGTTGTGACAAATTCCTGCCACTCTGTAGGACCTGCATCCTCTAACCTCTCGGACTTCCACTATTTGTACCAAGTGTAAGAAACATCTTGTAACTGGTATGCGGCTAACTCGACACTCTGACAAGAAGTAACTCCCATGATGTCTATGACCTTCTAGACTTGGTCAATGAACTCCTGAGGGTCTTCATCAGACTTAGACCTAAAGAAAGATGGAGGGTTCATTCAAGTGAAGTCCCGAATCATAGTTACGACTGAGTTGGCCACTGGATTGGCCAAAATAACTGGTGTCCGTTTATTTTAGGCAGCCACAGACTGAGAAAGTATGGCGAATGCAGCCCTAAACTTTGCATGAGAAATATGTTCGCCCAAAGGATCTTCGGGCTGAGGAGCTGGCTAGTTTTTTCTCTTTGGAGGAATATTCTGAAATAAGAGAGGAACGGATTATACTGAGAGTTTAACTTGATATTATGCATACTAGCACAATATAAATACCAAAAGAACGACAATTGTTCCTAAAGTATCTTGCAACCTCTTGCATATAAATGTGGCGCGTAACACACCCATGAACAAGACTTTACTAGATGTGGCTTTTAGAGTTCCTAGGACTCTATTGAACCTGGATCTGATACCAAGTTTGTAACGCCCCAATTTTCTAAATCGGAGTGCTACACGGTGCTTATGTCCCCGAAAGACAACAAGCTAACCCATGACTGATATCTATACCTGTATACTTCAATATATGATGTAATAATGTGGAAAACATGAACAATAGGCCATAAGATTCAACTGCATAGAATATCTGACAAATCATAACATCCATATGGGGTAACAAATACCCAAAACAACTAAAATATGAATCAAATCTGAGCTAAATCTGAAAGCCACTAAATACTGTCTGAATAAGGAGTTGAAGGAACATGTCTCCAACTAACCCCGTCTAGTAAAACTGAACTGAAATAATAAATGAAATAAATAATATCATCCTTAAATGGATGAGGACTCACTGCAACTCTGTGACTGGAATGCTACTACTACTGCTAATCTAGAGCTCGTATCTATGAACCTATGGTGTAATGTAAAAAAAAGCACCATAGCGCAAATGCGTCAGTACAATTGGGAGTACTAAGTATACGAGTGAGGTAGGCTAAATACAAAAAAGGGTTTACATGTATGAACAATGCTAACTGAACAACTGATATGAACGTAAGATTGCAAATATGCAATCGTAGTAACTGAGATCGTGACTACGTGATATCAAGATCTGAACACTAATTCATGATCTAATGATATCTAGCATGACCACTACTGAAATTCTGATAACATAGACGACTGTGTCTGATAGTCCTGAATCTAATAGAACTATCTATGTTCTATTCTGCAACTGAATTAACTGTATCTGACAGTCCGAACATACTAAAATCTGAAGAACTATCTAATTTCTTTTACTGAGACTGGGACTGAAATTGTGGGAGGTATTTTTTGACCGACATGCCCCAATAACGCTTATAGCTATGTTGGGGTCCAATCTCTAGCCCGATTGGAAGGGTGTCAATACCGCACCACTGTAAGGACAGCTATGAGTGACCCTTAGCTGGCAGGTACTCAAAATGAGAATGGTGGGAACCCTAAACTGACAGATTAAGCCACCTCATCAACCCTAATCTGACAGGTTAAGATGTCTTAACCTACGCTTGCTACGTAGTTCTGGAACACAAGGATGATTACTAAGAATCACACCCTAAACTGAAAGGTGAGTTCCCATCCTTGGGTTCACTCGGTGCTAACTTATACTCCCATCTGAAGAGACTGAATGTTATTTAACTAACGGTACATGGACTGAGTAACTGACTTCCGTTGACTGATGGATTAGTGTAACTATTTGAGAATTAACTGAGATCATGAGATTTCTGAGGTTTTCTAAGTCACATGCCCAACTGAGTTCTATAGATCATGGATTGACAGAGATTATCGTGATAACCTGACATGGTTCTAGGTACACATCTATATTTTTTGGGTACAAGTACCCCCAGGACTCAATGGAAGGAAACTGACACACATGACTGACTTAATCGTAAGAGTAGAGTCCACAATTTACCATATCATGAGTAGGGGATTTCACACTAAGCATAGTTCTCAACATCTTATACATGGAAGGAAAATTCATACAACATGTATATACTAGCATAGCTTCAATATCATGGTCAATCCATATCACAACAACAACACATATCACTCACATGGAATTCATGGGAAATCGTAAAGCATAGAGCATGGACTTGTCATTTAAGCACTATTAAATCATGGGACATGAATTCTATCATCTAGGTATATTATCAAACACTTTGCATGCATTCTTTTAGCCTAAATATGTTCATGAATTTCACCATACTAAGCCACATAAGGATCATGGGTTTCAACTAACAAACACATATACTTCATGAAAACACCTTTAGATATCATCTTGAAACTTAACCCACAATCATCAACATGTACATGCTCATATCACAACAAGACAATCACAAAATAATATTTAAAACATGGTTCTTTATCTCTTTGAATGAAATGGATCCATAGATGAACACTACGCATACCTAACTCAAGGTTCTTGATGTTTTTGAACTCGAAGGATTTGAAATCCATTGATTTTTGAAGAATATTGGGTCTTGTTCTTGGATATTAAATTTAGAGAGAAACCTTAGTTTTTCTGTTTATGAAATAATAATGAGAAAAATGGCTGAATTTGGACTTATTTGGGTATATATATAGGCGAGTAGTAAATGATCAAAATACCCCCGTTTAAAATAGCCTGGAAATAAACTGAACGTGGCGTCTGATGACCCGAATGATGGTCCATCATTTCGACCCTCATACGTGGACCAGAAATGGGGTTCACTGGATAAAAGTTGATGGCCTGGATGACTGTCTGTCAAAAATCTTACGGTCCGTTAACTCGTCCATCAATCCTTATCTAGAACATAGCCCTACTGCCTTGGTTATGATGGTCAAAGTGGCGGTCCATCACTTGTTTGGCGGTCCGTCAACTTGGACGTCACACCTGGGCATTTTGGTCAGTTCTGAGTAAACCATCCATAACTTCCTCATCTTGTGTGAGATTTGGACAAAATTGGTATCGTTAGGAAGCTAACTCAATTTCCCACTGATAGAAAGTAGAAATCCTAAAAATATCATGGGTACAAAAATAGATTTGTATTTCAAATAAAGTACTTGAATCTTTGAGATGATTTCTAGCTAGGAATAAGCACGGCTATTACAATATCTCTCCCCTGAGAACATTCGTCCTTAAATGAGACTGACTAAGAGGGAAAATAATAACTAAACATGAATTGAACATGAGTGACTGAGACATGACTTCATGACTGGCATGCTAAATATACTGAACTTATGCACATCTGATGCATGGCTAACTGAGTGTTCCGATAAACTAAGTTTCTCAAGACGAGAATACATAGCTGATAGATGATTTTATAACTGAACTGATACATGAATGCATGACATAGTATGTAATGGTAGTATAGACCATATTTATAATGGGAACATAAATATAAAACTGAATAATCTTAAGGCGAACTGTTACCTTGAGCTTGATCTAAATCAGCAGAGAAGAGGTAAGGATACTTGGTACGCATATCTACTTCTGCTTCCCAAGTAGCTCCCTCGACGGACTGATTTTGTCAAAGAACCTTAACTAGAGGGACCTTTTTGTTCCTCAATCAACGAGTCTAATAGTCTAAGATTTTGACTGGAATCTCTTCATAAGAGAGACTGTTCTGAACATCAACGCTCTAAATAGGGACTACAACTTCTAGGTCACCTACGCACTTCTTGAGCAAGGATACATGGAAGACTGGATGAACTGAGGCTAAATCTGAAGGTAATTCGAGCTCATAAGATACCTTACCTAAAGGGCTAAGAATCCTGAAGGGACCGACATAGAGAGGACTGAGTTTACTTTTCTTGCCAAACCTCTTCACTCCTTTCATGGGAGAGATCTTGAGATAGACATAGTCATCGGCCTCGAACTCGAGATCCTTTCTACAAATATCAACATGAAACTTCTGTCAGCTTTGAGCATCCCGGAGTCTCTCTCTGATCAACTGAACTTTCTCTAAGTCATTGAAAACCAAGTCAGGACCTATGACTGAGGCCTTACTAACTTCAAACCAGCCAATTGGATATCTATACCTCCTGCCATAGAGAGCTTCGAATAGAGCTATTTTAATACTGGAATAATAGCTATTGTTGTATGCAAACTCAATCAAAGGCAAGTGGTCATCCCAACCTAACTTGAAATCAATTGCACACGCCCTTAGCATATCTTCAAGAGTTTGAATGGTCCTTTCTGCTTGACCATCTGTCCGAGGATGAAAAGTTATACTGAGATGGACTTAGGTACCAAAACCCTTTTGGAATTCTTTCTAAAAATGAGAGGTGAACTGGGTACCTCTGTCTGAAATAATAGATAATAGAACACCATGTAATCTGACCAACTTCCTGATAAAAAGTTTGGCGTAATCCTCAGCTGAATAAAAGGTACAAACTGGAAGGAAATGAGCTGACTTGGTCATCCTGTCTACAATAACCCAAAATGAATAATTCTGATGACGAGTTCGTGGCAAACCCATCATGAAGTCCATATTCACTTCTTCCCACTTCCAAGTAGGAATGGTGAAGTCCTGCATGGGTCCACTATATTTTTGATGCTCGATCTTAACTTGCTGACATGTAGAGCACTTAGCCATAAACTCTGCAACATCTCTCTTCATCCCACTCCACCAATAGATTTCCCACAGTTCGCGGTACATTATAGTGGCCCCTGGATGAATAGAGTCTCACGCACCATGCGTTTCTGCAAGAATCCACAGCTTTAAGTCATCTACACCTGGAATGGACATACAACCCTATCAACGAAGAGCCCCATCTTTTCCTTGGGAGAAAACCTCTACTCTCTGATTCTGAACTAACTCTTTTAGCTTGACAAGGCTAGGATCCCTGTCTTGGTTTTATTTTACCTCAGAAACTAGAGATGACTCTGAACTACTCTGAATATATACAACACCCTCTGAAGAATCGACTAAGCTAACACCTAGTTTGGCGAGTTGATGGATTTCTTGAGTTATCTTCTTCTTATTGACCTCGACGTGGGAAACACTACCCATAGAGAGTCTACTGAGAGCGTCATCCATAACGTTGGCCTTGCCCAGATGGTAAAGGACACTCATGTCATAATATTTCAAAAGCTCTAACCACCTTGTCAGACGAAGATTGAGATCTTTCTAAGAAAATACATACTAGAGACTCTTATGATCCGTGAAGATATCTACATGAACTCCTTATAGATAATGCCTCCAAATCTGTAAGAAAAATACTACAGCTGCTAACTCAAGATCATGAGTAGGATAATTCTTCTCATGGGGCTTTAAATATCTGGAGGTGTAGGCTATGAACTTACTATATGGAATGAGAACATAACCTAAACCCACTCTGGACGCATCACAATATACCACAAACCTATCTGAACCATCTGGAAGAGCTAGAACTAGAGCTAAGATGAGTCGAGTCTTCAACTCTTGAAAACTTTTCTCACAAGGATCTGACCACTGAAACTTGACCTTCTTCTGAGTCAATCTGTACATGGGGGATGCAATAGAAGAAAATCCCTTGACAAACCATCTGTAATAGCCAACTAATCTTAAGAAACTCCTGATATCTGATGGAGAGATGGGGCGAGGCTAGGTTCTTACCACTTCAGTCTTCTGAGAATCTACTCGAAAGCCATCACCAAAATAATATGGCTAAGGAATGCTATTGATCTTAGCCAAAACTCTCACTTACTAAATTTGACGAATAGCTGATGATCTCTAAGAGTCTGAAGAACAATCCTAAGATGGTCTGAATAATCACACTCTGTGTGGAAATAGACCAAGATATCACCTATGAAGACTATGATGAACATGTTCAAGTACTGCTTGAACACACGGTTCATCAAGTCCATGAAAGCGGCTGGGGCATTGGTAAGACCAAAGGACATAACTACAAACTCGAAGTGACTATATCGAGTACGAAAAGCTGTCTTCGGGATGTCACATTCTCTAACTCTGAGCTGATGGTAGCCTAATCTGAGTTCTATTTTGGAGAAATAATTGGCACCTTGAAGTTGGTCAAACAAGTCATCTATTATGGGAAGAGGATACTTGTTCTTGACCATAACTTTGTTGAGCTTACGACAATCAATACACATCCTGAGAGAACTATCTTTCTTACACATGAATAAGATTGGTGCACCCCATGAGGATACACTGGTCTGATGAATCCCTTATCTAAGAGATCCTTCAACTGATCTTTCAGTTCTTTAAGTTCTGCTGGTGCCATCTATATGGCGGAATAGAAATAATCTGAGTATCTAAAATAAGGTCAATACGGAAGTCTATTTTCCTTTCACGATGAATGCCTGGAAGATCTTCGGGAAACATGTCTGAATACTCATTTACAACTGGGACTGATTCAATACTAGGAGATTTAGAACTGGAATCTTTAACATGCACGAGATGATACACACACCCCTTAGAAATCATTTTCCTAGCTCGAAGGTAGGAAATAAGCTGACCCCTAAAAGATTAAGTGCTACCTTTCCACTCTAAGACGGGCTCATTCGGGAATTGAAACTGAACTACCCTGGATCTACAATTGACTGTGGCATAGCACGAATGAAGCCAATCTATGCCGAGAATGACATCAAAATTAGTCATCTCTAACTTGACCGGGCAGTGCTGTATATCCACCAAGCTATGATGGTTTTACCCACTGGGGTAGAGACTGAAAAGGGCTCTGCTAAACTTTTGGGACTGGTTCCAAAATTGCCTGCTATGTAATGAGTAACAAAAGACAAGGATGCACCTGGATCTAGCAACATGGAAAATCTGTAACGTACCAGTAATGACATTAGGAGAATTTTTCTAATCCTTTCGGGTCTGAAGAGCATAGAGACTATTTAGGCGTTGCCCACTAGTAGCATTAGAAGCGGTACCCTACTGATTTGGGCAATCGAACTAGGTTGTGGTGCGATTCTGCTGACCCTGTAGACCTGACTGCAGACACTCTCTGATCCTATATCCTGGCTTGCCACTACCAAAACAAACATTGCTACCAACTCTACAGGTACCCTTATGGTTCTTACCACAAGTCTGACACAGGGGATTAGTTCGGGCACTGCTGACACTGCCCTGAGACTTAAAGCCTGGTGCTCGATCTTTATTGCCGTCTCTAAATTTTGACACTGGGGCACTGGAGAAGGAAGGAGCTGGAATTGCTGGCTTAGGACAAAACTGTGAATGATTTCCTCCTTCTGATTTTGGTTGAGCAAAACTGAAACTGCCTAACCTTGCTCTCTTGTTCTACCTCTCCTTAGTCCTAATCTTCTGCTCCTCTATTTGTTGATCATGAGTCATGAGCCTGGCTAAAGTTATATCACTGTTCAGCATCGCAGACCTACACTCATTTACCATGCTATCATTCACCCCTAACACGAACTCGCTAATGTTAGCCCTGTTGTCTATAATAACATGAGGGGCATATCTGGCTAGCTGAGTAAATCTGAGAGAGTACTCATTAACCATCATATTTCCCTGCCTGAGGTTTATGAACTCTAGAACTTTTGCCTCCCTCAGCTCTTGAGGAATGAATTATTCTAAAAAAGTCATGACAAATTCCTTCCACTCTATAGGACCTGCATTCTCTAACCTTTTGGACTTCCACTATTTGTACCAAGTGTGAGCAACATCCTATAATTGGTATGCGGCTAACTCAAAACTCTGACAAGAAGTAATTCCCATGATGTCTATGACCTTCTGGACTTGGTCAATGAATTCCTGAGGGTCTTCATCAGACTTAGACCAAAAGAAAGATGGAGCGTTCATTCAGGTGAAGTCCCGAATCCTAGCTGCGGCTGAGTTGGTGACTGGATTGGCTGGAATAACTGGTGGCCATTCATTTTGGGCAACCATAGACTGAGCAAGTGTGGTGCATGCAGCCCTAAACTCCGCATGAGAAACATGTTCGCCCAAAGGATCTTCGGGCTGAGGAGCTGGCTGGTTTTTTCTCTTTGGAGGCATATTCTAAAATAAGAGAAGAACGGATTAGACTAAGAGTTTAACTTGAGATTATGCTCACTAGCACGATATGAATATTGAAAGAAGGGAAACTGTTCCTAAAATATCTTATAGCCTCTTGCACATAAATATGGAGCGCAACACACCCATGTACAAGACTCTACTAGATGTGGCTTTCAGACTTCCTAAGACTTTATTGAACCTGGCTCTGATACCAAGTTTGTAACACCCCAATTTTCTGAACCGGAGTGCTACACGGTGCTTATGACCCTGAAGGACCACAAGTTAACCTATGAATGATATCTATACCTGTATACTGCAATATATGATGTAATAATGCAGAAAACATGAACAATAGGCCATAAGGTTCAACTGCATAGAATATCTGACAAATCATAACATCCATAGGGGTTAACGAATACCCAAAACAACTAAAATTTGAATCAAATCTAAGCTAAATCTGAAAGTCTCTAAATACTGTCTGAATAAGGAGTTGAAGGAACATGTCTCCAATTAACTCCGTCTAGCAAAACTGAACTAAAATAATAAATAAAATAAATAATATCGTCCTTGAATGGATGAGGACTCACTGCAACTCTGGGAATGGAATGCTACTTCTACTGCTGATTTGGAGCTTATATCTGTGAACCTATGGTGTAACGTGAAATAAAGCACCATAGCACAAATGTGTCAGTACAACTGGGAGTATTGAGTATACGAGTGAGGTACGCTACATGAAAAAAGGGTTTACATGCATAAACGATGCTAACTGACTAACTGATATGAATGTAAGAGTGCAAATATGCATACGTAATAACTGAGATCATGATTATGTGATATCTAGATCTGGACACTAATACATGATCTACTAATATCTAGCATGACCAATACTGAAATTTTGATAACATAGATGACCATGTCTGACAGTCCTGAATCTAATGGAACTATCTGTGTTTCATTCTATAACTGAATTGACTGTATCTGAAAGTCCTGATATACTGAAATCTAAAAAACTATCTGAGTTCTTTTACTGAGACTGGGATTGAAATTGTGGGAGGTAGTTGTTTGATTGATATGCCTCAATAACGCTTATAGCTATGTTGGGGTCCAATCTCTACCCTGACTGGAAGGGTGTCAATACCCCGCCACTGGTAAGGACAACTGTGAGTGACCCTTAGCTGGCAGGTACTCAAAATAAGAACGGTGGAAACCTTAAACTGACGGATTAAGACACCTCATCAACCCTAATCTGACAAGTTAAGATGTCTCAACCAACGCTGGCTACGTATTTCTGGAACACAAGGATGATTACTAAGAATCACACCCTAAACTGAAAGGTGAGTTCCCATCCTTGGGTTCACTCGGTGCTAACTTATACTCCCATCTGAAGAGACTGAATGTTATTTAACTAACGGTACATGGACTGAGTAACTGACTTTTGTTGATTGACGGATTAGTGCTACTATTTGAGAATTAACTGAGATCATGATATTTCTGAGGTTTCCTGAGTCACATGCCCGACTGAGTTCTATAGATCATGGCTTGACTGAGATTATCGTGATAACATGACATCGTTTTAGGTACACAACTATATTTTTTGGGTACAAGTACCCCCAGGACTCAATGGAAGGAAACTGACACACATGACTGACTTAATCGTAAGAGTAGAGTCCACAATTTACCATATCATGAGTAGGGGATTTCACACTAAGCATAGTTCTCAACATCTTATACATGGAAGGAAAATTCATACAACATGTATATACTAGCATAGCTTCAATATCATGGTCAATCCATATCACAACAACAACACATATCACTCACATGGAATTCATGGGAAATCGTAAAGCATAGAGCATGGACTTGTCATTTAAGCACTATTAAATCATGGGACATGAATTCTATCATCTAGGTATATTATCAAACACTTTGCATGCATTCTTTTAGCCTAAATATGTTCATGAATTTCACCATACTAAGCCACATAAGGATCATGGGTTTCAACTAACAAACACATATACTTCATGAAAACACCTTTAGATATCATCTTGAAACTTAACCCACAATCATCAACATGTACATGCTCATATCACAACAAGACAATCATAAAATAATATTTAAAACATGGTTCTTTAGCTCTTTGAATGAAATGGATCCATAGATGAACACTACGCATACCTAACTCAAGGTTCTTGATGTTTTTGAACTCGAAGGATTTGAAATCCATTGATTTTTGAAGAATATTGGGTCTTGTTCTTGGATATTAAATTTAGAGAGAAACCTTAGTTTTTCTGTTTATGAAATAATAATGAGAAAAATGGCTGAATTTGGACTTATTTGGGTATATATATAGGCGAGTAGTAAATGATCAAAATACCCCCGTTTAAAATAGCCTGGAAGTAAACTGAACGTGGCGTCTGATGACCCGAATGATGGTCCATCATTTTGACCCTCATACGTGGACCAGAAATGGGGTTCACTGGATAAAAGTTGATGGCCTGATGACTGTCTGTCAAAAATCTTACGGTCCGTTAACTCGTCCATCAATCCTTATCTAGAACATAGCCCTACTGCCTTGGTTATGACGGTCAAAGTGGCGGTCCATCACTTGTTTGGCGGTCTGTCAACTTGGACTTGCACCTAGGCATTTCGGTCAGTTCTGAGTAAAACTTCCATAACTTTCTTGTCTGGTGTCGGATTTGGAAAAAATTAGTATCGTTAGGAAGTTAACTCAATTTTCTACGTGATAGAAAGTAGAAATCTCAAAAATACCACAGGTACAAAAATAAATTTATATTTTAAAGTAAGTACTAGCATCCTTGAGATGATTTCTAGCTAGGAATAAGCACGGGTATTACATCACACATGAAATGCTGAATATTGTCACTTGACAAAATTTTCATGAAAACTTATTTAAGGATTCAAAATATTTGAAATATATAAAAGTTTCTGGAAAACTTATTTATAATTCTTATATTGTATAAGATTATATCTTGAAAATTATTGAAACTCTTGGAGAGTTTTTAAAAGCAATAGATTATTTTCTCAAAAGAGAAATATACCAATTTGGATTGGTTATGAAGTACCATATCTTAGTTCAAGTGATGCACTAATGTATCTTACAAATACTACAAGGACTAATATATCCTTTTCAGCCAATTTGTTAGCAAGGTATAGTTCTGCTCCTACTAGAAGACATTAGAATGAGATCAAATACATATTATAGTATCTAAAAGGGACTATTGATACGGGCTTATTTTTGCAGTCCTGATCTTGTTAGTTATGCTGATGTTGGGTACTTATCTGACCAACGTAAATCTCGATCTCAAATAGGCTATGTGGTCACATGTGGAGATACTGTCATATCTTGGAGATATACAAAGCAGTCTATCTAGAACTTCATTGAACCATGCGATAATAACTATTCATGAAGTAAGCCAAGAATGTGTATGGTTGAGGTCCATGATACATCTCATTCGAGAAAAATGTGGTTTGAAATGTAATAATGTGCCCACAATTTATATAAAGATAATGAAGCATGCATAACACATCTTAAGGGAAGATTCGTAAAAGGAGATAGAACGAAGCACACTTCATCAAAGTTTTTCTATACACATGAGCTACAAAAGAATGGTGATATTAACGTGCAATAGATTCGTTTGATTTCACCAAGTCTCTTTCAACCTTAACTTCTAAGAAGATGATGCACAAGATCGGGATGCAAAGGCACAAGGATGTTCTCATTAGGGGGAGTTAATACGCGTTGTACTCTTTTTCTCTTACGAGGTTTTGTCCCATTGGATTTTCCTTGTAAGGTTTTTAATGAGGAAGCCTATATGCATATTTTTTGAAATGTGTACTCTTTTTTCTTCACTAGATTTTTTTTCATTGGGTTTTTTCTAGTAAGGTTTTAACGAGGCACATTATCTATCAATTAGACATTCAAGTGGGAGTGTCATAAATGTATTTATATTATAGTGAATGACTATCAAGAATATAAATAAGATCTATCAAGATATATTTGATATCTATTAGGATATAAAATATCTATCTTTTAGAGAGAAACTAGAAGTAATTTTTCCTATAAATAGAAGGGTTTTCTTCATTGTAAAGACCGAGAATCCTTCAAGAGAAATAAGAATTACTCTCTATTTTCTCTCTACTCTTCTAATTTATTCTTTATTTTTTCATAACAGCATTATATATTTTGATAAATTTTAGGTAACTTTGAAGCTACATTTTTGTATCAAATTGAAACATTTATTGGATCTTAGTAAATATTTTTCCTTTTTCAATTTATATGATATTTTTCATTTTACCAAGAATTTATTTCACGAAACTTTAATGTTAAATTAAATAATATTTTAAAATTAAAATTTAAATACTTAAAAACATGCAAAAAGTACTATCTGTTGCAGTATCAATTCTTGAGGTTTATTTAATTAATTTAATTTCCCCCCTTTATTTCATCTTTGATTAAGCTTAAATTGCCACATTAAGTTAGCCTAAGTTTTGCTGCCTAAAATATTATTAGTGAAATTAAAAGTTATTAAAAAAAAGTTGTCTGGTGCACTAAAGCTTCCTCTATGCGTAGAGTTCAAGGAAGGGTCTGACCACAAAGTTCTATTATGTGCAACCTTACCTTGCATTTATACCAAATGTTGTTTCCAAGGATTGAACCTGTAATCTCATAATCATATGACAACAACTCTATGAGCTACTCTAAGACTCTCCGTTTGAAACTAAAAGTTATTAAACACACACACATACACACATATATATGCACTATAAATAAAAAAAAATATGGGTTCACAAATTCATAAAAACATTAATATGATGATTTTTAGCGAGTTATAACTATTTTTTAGCGAGTTATAACTATTTTATATAATTTAAATCATAATGATGTTACCTTATAGAATATCGAGTCAATTGTATTCATTTGATACTTGTTAATTTTTTTGATAAATATTCTTTCACATATTTTTTTGTAATTTGAAAATATCTAATTAGATAACTAAGAAACTTTAATAATTATGAAGAATTATCAATAATACATGTTAAATGTGCCACAAAATTCAATTAAATATACCATAAGAAATATGATGCTGTATATAAGCTAGGATACTCAACAGATTTAATCAAAAGGCTCACATAAAGTTAGAGTTTTGTATGTTACACGCGTACAATGAAGATGCTGTTGTTGACTTTTCAACTAGCACATTTTTATTTTCATTTTCATTTTCACTCCTTACCTCTAATAATTGGTGTGTTGTGCAACCATCTTTTATTAGTAAGGTACAATTTTTTAAAGATTTTCTGTTTGTCTTGTGACGACGAACATGTTATGTGAAAAATTAAAATTAATAAGTTGTTAAAAAAAGAATAGAAAAATATTTTTTATAAAACAACCTGAGTCTCCTCAAGAAACAACCTCCTTTTTACCTCCATGAGATAGCATTATGGTGTGCGCTATTTTACTCTCTCCGCACCATACTTATGATATTTCATTGGATATGTATTGTTGTGATCATGTTAGTTTGTATAATATCGAATCACATGCTTCTCCTTTGATATTTGCTAATTTTCTTACTAAACTAGTTACTTCCTCACAAATAGATTTTTTCTTTAAATAGTAATTATATGACTAATAATTAAGCAAATTTATCACAAGATATGATTAATCTGCAATAATATTATATTAATTATGCATTTGAAAAAATGTGACACGAATTATATTTATTTGATAAAATCATGTATTATTATTTTATTTTGAGTTTGTGTCCGGGCTTAGTACGGGCCATATGAAACTAGTAACTAGGGCATTGTTTTGTCATTATTCTCCTTTTAAGATTTCCCACATGAACCTTTGTAATAGGTTGAATTTCTTTTTGGTTTTATTAAATTATTTTCTTCTTCATCTTAAAATATTTGTTACATTTCACTTTTGAGGATCAAATTATATGAACTTTAATCAATGTTTTTAAGAAAAAAATATTATTATGTTGATATAACATTGCGATTTTTGGTTTTTATTTTTCATATAGTTTTGAATATCTAATATCTAATTTTATTGAATTAATATAACATATTTTATCTCCAAACTAAGTCAAATTGTCTTTTGAAAAATAAAACGATAAAATTTAAATAACTTTTGAAGACATTGAAGACAATCTTTGTTTACCACGATAACATAGAGAATATTTAGATTTTGGTTGTCCTCGCTAGGGTAATTTTTTAATATTTTAATTTTTTGGAGAAATAAAATTACTACACATGATAATTAATAGTATTTTTTATTACATATTTTCATTTTCGCCCTTATTCTTTTTGTTAAGATCGATCCACTTAAATTTTTATAATTGGTTTCTTTTTGCCACATGTTAGATTACTATTTAATTAAAACTCCTTTCATTTTAAATCAACGATATTCAAGCTAACTTTTCCTACAAAATTAAAGTTTTCAATGATTTCAACTACAACTTCATAGTTCTTTTTGATATTATAGGATAATAAATAATATCTTGTATTTATTATTTCTCGTAGAAGACATGAAAGAGTATAAAACAATAATTAAAATGCGACGAATAGGTTACTCGTGTAAGTGGCATGTAAAAAATAAATATAATAAGTAAATAGATCAAATAGTTCAATTATCATTTAATATCCTTATATATTCTTATTAAATTAATTTATATAAAGGCTCTTAATTGAGATTAGAATTATTATAATCCAAACATGAATGCATTGACTTGTATATTAGTATTCACAATATATATATATATATATATATATATATATATATATATATAAATGTATTTTATTTAAAATTTATATATATATAAATGTATTTTATTTGTATATAACTATTTATATATGTATAAACATATATATACAATTGTTTCACGTAATCATTCTGGAATATATCATTAGAAATAGTTATATGAAATGCATTTAAGCATATAATTATTTGAATGACTGTATATAAGTATATGGGTATATAATAAGCATATAATAATATAGGCAATAATATAAGAATATAAATGTAAACAAACGAAAATTAATCAAATTCATGTCAATTGCAGTGGCAACAGAAATATATATACGCATTGCACGTCACATCTCTAAAACATATTCATCTGTTTAATATAAATACATAATGTATTTGTAGAATTCATTGGACAAACAAATGAGGAACATGATTGGACAAACAAAAAAAATTGCATGTGTCATAATTTATTCATATTTGTTTATACAAAAACACTCTGCAATCTCAAAATCAGATGCAATAACATTGTACTGTCTCAAAAATCAAATTCAAAAATAGTGTACTATCTCAAAATCAGATTCAAGATCATTATGTTGAATCATCTATCTAATAAAATAAGGTACCCATTGTACTGTCTATCAAATAATGATCATCTTGCCAGTATCACACGCAAATTGTGGGCTCATTGGCCTATTCGAACTCCCATCATCACTCACGACATCATCTTCATTCTTTTGAGTTCCATGATGCCATAAAAATGCAGCAAAATGAGTACACAAAGCTTCGACGTCAAACTCTCCAGGTGGGGTGGTATACCTTTTTTATGGCTAAGATACTTTGCGTATGCAGCAATGAAGACTCCACAATCTCTGTGTATACATTATTTTTTGAGAGTAAATATACATAGTTATATTGAGATTAACTAATAAAATGAAAAGATGTGAAATATCAACTTACAAGTTTTTCGATGATTGTTGTGGTAAATTATCCATGTATACCACATCTAGAAATGCTTCTTCTACACGACCAATGTACTTAGGATGAGAGGAGAAATCAATACCCTTTTTTTGTAGAAATCTAATTTTTTTAGATATATAGGTATCAATTCTGATAGCTTACTCATTTCAAATGCAATAGATGCATTATGATGAGCAGATCTGTAAGAGTCATACACGAATAGACATCTATCATTGAATGACAGAACAATCAATACCTAATGTATTTTGTCCATGTTGGCATGTAACCCACAGTATGACCAGGTACAAAAGCATGAGTCTAAATCCATTGATGTATTCAATGATGGTCAACACTTGACTTGCAAGATTATACTCATTTGTACTGTCAACATACTTTTCAAAAATATTAGTTGTTGTTGTATTGAGCAAACATTTTACTGTACTATATTTGTATTGACTGTTCGGCTCGTACTTGCCTTTCTTACACAAGTAGTACAGGATCACATCAATGTGCTGTATATAAAAAAATTAGTATACTTGATACAATGAGTAGATGTGTAAATTATTCAAATATATTAACAATATATATTTACTAGCTGAGTCATTCAACATTCAGTTAGAAAAATACAACCTATAAAATAAGCTTTTTTCTCCAACAGATTCAGTGTAAAATAATATCTATGGCTTGAGCACTGCTTTTCTGTTCAGATAATGATCTTCAAGACTACTCCTATCAAAAGAAATTGATACTTCATAAATAAATGTCCATTAAATACGTATATACATATTATTCAAATAAATTTGGCACAATATAAAATACTTGAAAATGTGTTCTTTAGCGTTCTTTTATGTACCAAAGTTAAAAACCGACAATACTTTCTCATTTGGTGGCCCATATATGGTGTAGGATATAAATGGATATTTTATACCAAAAATCTTAGGCATCCTTGATGAACTACCTGAAAAGTATACATTAATGAAGCACTAATATAACAAGTATAACAAATAGAGAAAAGATTTTCAAAAAAAAATAATTTTTTATCAGATTCAGATTTGAAATCAGTCATGTAAGGTGATGTTTTTCATCGATTTAATTTTTGTATCTTCGGTGGTAGTACTGATGTTTCTCTGACAATTTTAGATTTGTGTAAAGTTATGATCTGTTTTTCAGTGATAAAACTTGAGAGCAATTCATCAGGAAGCAAATACTAAAATTCTGTTACATCTTGATTGAATTTAGGTTGCTCTAATTCAAGCGGATCGGCTATGTGAACAGAGGCTACAACCATGACCTGATGGTTAGGAGAGTAGCTGCTAATATCTGTTGGGACATCAACAATCTATAAATTCATATGAGAAGGATGATTGTCTACACATTCAACTATAGGTCCATCCACCTAAACAAACATGAATATAATTATTTTAAAAAAAACATTAATTGAAACTTTATTCATTTAAAAGTACTAGGACTTTGATCGGATCAACTGAATGATCTTTCATTGCAACATTCTCATCAATCTCCTTTATGTTTTTTAAAGTCATCAATTAATTTTTTAAATTGCACCCATAGGTAGATTGAACATTGTTGTCCACCATATAATGCAATATTTATATTCATATTAAGCATATTTCATCATGCATATATAAATATGTAATTATTATGCATATTGACATGAAAAAAATCATGTCTCAGTTAGCATGTCTCATTAATCATGTCTGGTATGGTATGAATTCATATGAATATATATGGTGAAATACATATAGTTATACCAGACTTAAGTTTACAGAATTTAAACAAGATCACATACAGTTATAGTTGTACATAAATATGTATAAATTTAGAACCAAATAATGTAAATTCAATTCAATGCCTAAAAAAAGCTTAAGTTAGAAAGTTATGATTTGTATAAAAGCAAAGGAATCATCTGTCAAGACAACAAGATTAATAACAAAGAATTGAGTTGCAATTTAGCAAAATCTACCTCTTCAAGGGGCTTCTCAAAGTGAAGATTCATGCTCCCAGCATGTGCACGTGTAATACTCCGTAAAATTTTAATTAATTTATTTTGACATTTTCATATGTGTAATGTTAATTTTTAACTTGAATCTTGATAAGAGAAGTTGTACATGAATATGTATAAATTTAGAATAAAATAACATAAATTCAATTTAATGCCTAAGAAAAACTGAAGTTAGAAAACTATGATTTTTATAAAAGCAAAGGAATCAACTGTCAAGACAAGAAGATTAATAATGAAGGATTGAACTGCAGTTTAGGAAAAGCTACCACATCAAGGAGCTTCTCAAAGTGAAGATTCACGCTCTCAGCATGTACACGTGAAAGACCCCGTAAAATTTTGATCAATCTATTTTTGACATTCTCATCCTTCCTTAACTTGTAGCTTACATTGTGGCATAAATTTATTCAACATTCATATGTTTTGAATTGATGATTTTGAAATTGGGTTGAGGGTTTTTGATTGTTAAAACTTAAATTACTCTTCCTTTGTATTTAATGGATTTTCCATGCTTTAATTAATGGGTTTGGAACTGAATTGATACATTATTATAATGGTTGAAATGGGTGACATGAATTTCACTGAATAGGTGAAAGTTTGGCTTAGTAATGACATTAACCTCAATTCACTTTATAAATCTTGATTTTTGAATATGAATTTTTACACAATTTAACTCACCTTTTGAAAACATTTTATTGCATTAAAGGATAATTGGATAAAAAGAATTTGGACGCCCTTGGTGGCTATGGTTTGAATTTTTAAGCCAGTAAATGGAGTCAATTTGATTATATGGATTGGTTGGGTACAAATTAAATAGCTTGCAAGAGTATTGGTATGACGATACCAAGTTGAAAAATTCCTTAATAAAAGACCCCATGATAAATGGTTGGTTTATGTGCAAATTGTTTAAATTTGGGCTTAAAGAAAGTCGTGCAGTTCACCGATAAGGTGTAGTCCTAGGGGAATCAATACTGAAAACCACGTTTGTCAATGTTGGGGGGTCTATGACCACTGGGATAGATTTGAATAGTATATCTTGAAAATGCTAATTGACTATTAGTGACTTTAGCCTATTTCGCTGGTACATGCGGATAACATGGATGGAGGCCCTTTCGATAGGGGGAGCCGAACACATATAGCTTATGGGTGCCTTTAGATCGGTACGAACTACACAATTCAAAATTAAATCTTTAAAAAATCATTTTTCATGACCCTTGTCCCTACCCCATCATGATATATATATATGACTATTGTGCATGGGATTTTGATTGAATTTTGATAAATGCATTTATTTTATCCCATTCATTGGGTTGCATGCCAGTGCTTACCCCATTGACCATTTTTGAATGCTACATCATTTCATGATGTAGGTTTTGAGGGATTTTCTTATGATCCTGTGCAACGTTAGGTGGTCGGGTATCCATGTTGATCAGTTGTAAAGTTGTGAGGCTCCATCCTCTAGAAGTCCATGTGATTTCCTTAGAAGCTTTTATATTTACAATATAGACTTATTTTGTCATAGTCTAAGACATGTCTTGACTTAGTTGGTACTCTTGGATTGGAGGCTTTTGTGAACAGGATTGAAAATGTCACTGTGGTCTTGTTTTGATTTTTTGAACTTTCCTTAAATTTACATATATTTATATTAACTTGGTTGGATTTCACTGTTTATTTATATTTATTATGCTCCTGAAGTAAGGTTAAGGGGATTGTCTTCGACCCTTGGTTGGCTTGAGACACCCATCACGGACAGGCCCGAGTTCGGATCATGACAACATGGATAACAGAAACAGTTATAGATGTTGCAGTAACCTTGACAATCATGTCACTCTGGTAACAAATAGAATGTGTGTTAGCGTTTGCTATCCTTTTTTTCAGGCTCAACAATCTATATATATTTGCAAAGTTGTAAATATACATATTTGTATATACCAAATTTATAAATAGTAGTATAATTTGAGGGAAACGAATATACATATACATTTAGAGACATTTACTACGCATATGAATGTAATAGAAGTACATAAACAATTAATTTTGAATTCTTGCTACTGCCTGGAGTATAATGCACTTTCGTTATAGGAATTTCTCATTTCCCATTGAAAGATGACTTTTTCATTGAATCCTAGTATGTAGTGACATATCATTATTTATGTTATGTACTATATTATGTATAATCTATTTGAACTAACATTTGTGTACTTCATAATTTCTTATGACCATCTTTACTTTTGATAGTATCCATGACCATCTGATGGTTACCATTTATTAAATTGCACAGATTTTGGAATTCTGACTCCACCTTTAATTTATATTAAAAGTTTCAGTGGTGAACGAATAATATTCTAATTTTGTATTTGTAGATGATTAAAATAGACTTACATAATTCTCTAGTGCATTAATTTTTTGGTTGAAAATATTCATATAATCAGGCGGTATGGTTCTCTTAACTGCTACTTCAGACATAGGTGGAATAATACGCGGTAACTGAATCTTCTCCCCCTACTTTCTTCCTATTTAACGTGGTCTTTGTTACTATTTTATTAACCAAATGTGGTGGTGTCTTACAGGCTGCCACATTTGAAATAATCTTTGAAGGACTCTTGATGGATATTGACGCCGATGATATTTGCTTCTACTTTTTTTTTTATGAGTGATATCAAGACAGCTAATTTTACCTTTCTTTTATAAATAATTGGGATTTGAAGCAACTTTTGAAAGTCATCTTTAGAATTAACAACATCATTCAGGGTGATTTCTCAATTATATCATCATCAATAATTTTTTATGAAAGTTGAAAAGTTGCAAATTTACTTGCGTATGTAGTGCAGTTACGACTAGGTCTTTAGAGCAAAAAAGAATGATTCCGGAGCTTTCACTATACCATGCACTATTAGGTCATCCTGATTTTCAAGAGCCTTATGTGACTTAGGAGCCAATATTAATTTGATTTCGCTGGCCATATTCAAGCAATTGGTCTTGAACCCTCCGAAATCGACTTTGATGGTTATTGATGGCTGACAACACGATGAAGAAACCTATTGGAATCTCATTTGATGTGATCGTGAGGGTGGATAACTTTATTTTTAAGGCTGACTTTGTTATCCTGGACTGTGAGGTTGACACTGAGATGCCCATTATATTAGGAAGACTATTTAAGGCCACAGTTAGAGCTATGGTTGACATAGAGAAAGGTGAACTAAAATTTAGAGTCAACGGTGAGGAGACTACATTCAACATTCGAAAGTAAAAAAAGCAGCCAACTGACATGATAATAGTGTTGGTAATTGATTGTATTGATGATCCTAGAGGATACTCCCTAGGGTATCTCGATGAATTCTGAGTAGTCAAGATACCCGCATCGTACTTCTATGTTAAATAAAGTGTTGCATGGGAGGCAACCCATGGGATTGTTGGTGAAGTCTGAGTAAAGAACACAGCCACATCATGCCGCGATGTTAAATCAAGCATTGAGAAGGAGGCAACCCACTATTATTAGTGTTCACGTTTTTGTTTTTGTTTTTATTTTGTAGGTTTTTAGCTCTTGAACTTACCCGGAATATGGTAAAAATTTCTACATTCATCAATTTCTTGGTAAGGGGGTTGTGTGATCAACCCATTATGGTTATAAGTCCCACACGGTAAGTTGATAATAAGTTGAAAAGTTGAAATTTTGAGGATGAAAAATGAAAAGTTGTGGACTTTGGCATCTAATTTTACCTTTGGTACCCCAAAATTAGGTTACGGGACCATAAGTAACTGGAAAAATATCAAAAATGTAATACCCCACAATTTCCTAGCTTAAATTCATCCCTAGAGTGTTAAGGGATAGCTTCCCAAATAAATACTATTTATTTGGTGTGAAATTCCTTAGAGTTGGACTTTCCATTGCGTAGGAAATGAATTATCTTTCCAGTGATGTAAGACTCACCTAAATTTGATAACCGGGTAAGAAGTTATGGTTATTTTAAGTTCCTATCGCAAAACACCATTGTTTGGACCCTTAGCGCATTGCGGTCCAATGTAAATTCCTAATTTTCCAATTCCAATGGCCCTTCACGATATTGGTACATCACAGAGAGGGTCAATTTCTTGTTTGTCAATTTCCAGAGGTCCAACGCGATAATGGTGCGTCGCGCCATGTGTCAAAATGGCATTCTAAAGGGGGACCGCAATGTCTCCGCATCGCGGAGTCTACCCAAATTCCATTTGTGAATTTTCAGTGAGCCACCGTGATAGTGGCGTGTTGCGGTGGCCACCCAAATCGGGAAAATGTACGTTTTTAAGTTTCGTATAAAAGTTTAAAGGGGGTATTTTGGTAAATCTCCAACCCCCAATCCATCATATTTGAGAGCACTTTATGCATTATTCATCATTCTCTCTCAAGAAAAAACCCTAAGGCTCAGACTTCCTCCTCAAGAAATCCAAAATTTCTATATTAATTCTCCAAGGCTCTTCAAGATTGAGAATTTCCAATTCAAGAACTCTAAGAAGTCATCTCCAAAACATCAATAAATATCCAAGATTCAAGTTCTAGCATCAAGATCATCAAATTAAGGTATGTGGGGTTTGAACAAGGATAATTCTTTCATCCTTGTGCCCAAAACATTATTTTAATTACAAATTTACTACAATTTATGAGATTTCCCATGAAATTAAAGTTAGGGTTTATACCCATTATCATTATTTGCAAGATTATGAGATTTTTCATGATTTAGAAGTTGAATTACATGATTATATTTATATTTCTATGCATTGTGCAGTAATTTCTAGATTTTATGATGAATTATGAGTGTTTATATCAGCAAGCATAAATTTTAAGATGTTTTAAACGTGAAGATTGATGCATGGGTCGCTAAGCCTCAATTCAAGATTGTTATTTCGAGATTATTTGTGCCATGAGCATCCTCAGATAAGATTATTCACAGATTTTGATAAAGATTTGACCTTTTGGTCCTAAGCTAAGATAAGAATCCACTTTGTTCAGATAACTTAAGATTTAAAGAAAGAAAATCATAATTGGTTTTCTTGTAAACCCTTGAGCTATTTTTGAAGTGGATTTCTTAAGATCTTGAGCATAAGAATGGGAGAAGTATTTAGCACCGAGATGGGTAGGTTACTACGATTTCATACCCCGGAACTACGTGCCAAAGTAGAATTCAGATTTATTCCCACTTCTATGTGGATGACTCAGATTGTGATCATATTAGATAGAAGTTTAATTTTGATGGCAAGGGTAGAATAACCCTACAACTGGGCCAGACATGGGACTCCATGGATGCTCATATGGTGTATGTCGGTTAGAAGAACCTCCCAATAAGATGTCCCCTACTCTTCAACGGTCTATTGATTTAAAGTTTTAAAGGTAAAAGCATATGTTTTAGAAGTTAAGGTTTTAAGATTCTTAATCCATAAGATAAAGTATTTTACAGATTTTAGAGCTAAGTGTAATGGCTCACAAGATTTACGGTATATGCTTTATCATTTATGATTTATGATCTTTAGATTTTAGATTACTCAAGCCTATGTGAGTCATTTACATTTAGCATATATGATTTCATAAACTGTGATGATATTATTTACTTATTGCATACCCCCCATATACTCAGTACATGCTAAAAGTACTGATCCACATATATGTCTATGTGCTACATTGTCTCATAATATAGGTTCAGGTGCTCAATCTCAGCAGCGTGAGTGATTTTTTAGCATCGCATCAACATTCCCATAGTTGGTGAGTCCTCATAGTTTGGGGACTTAGTTGTTCACGCTTTTAGTTTATTAATAAATATTTCTCATTTTACTTCAAATAGTTTGGTTCAGTTGGGGCCTGTCCCGATGACTCTTTAGATTTAGATAATAGAGGTTTGTCGGACTACCAGATTTAGTATGCAAACTTTATTTTAGTACTCATATTTTCAGCACTTGCCTTATCTGACTTCCGAGATTCGTATGATTCAGATACACCCAGATGATTCAGATAGTTTTCCGCATATATTATGATTTTTCATTGATATATTTTCCTTTTTTGAGATTCAGATTTAGGAAAGACAACCAGGGTTAGGTCAGAACTACTTGTAGTTCAGAGCACCATCTGGCGTCTCGAGGATCAGATTTTGAGGCATTACAAAAACACCAAGTATAGATTATAAGAAAGCGGGTCAAAATTTTTGGTTAGGAACTTGCACCCTGCACCTGCTATCCACAGGTGGTACCTGCGCCCCATGCCTAGCCGCAGGTGGTAGGTGCAGGTGGTTGCCTCGGCTAGGTCAATAAGTGGGCCCAATTTTTTATTCAAATTTTGGGCCTGCCAACACCTATATATGACCTAAACAGCCCCTACCTATATTTGAACAACTTTAACCCCATTCTAACTCATTCAAATCCTCAAAACTTCACTTTTCTCTTTGAATTCAAACTTTCCTCTTAAAACACAAACTAATACCACACTTAAGTAAAGGCTAGATTGACACTTATTGGAGATACCAACTTGTCCCAACACTAAAAATAAGTTCCAACTTTGGTTTTGTTTTACTTCTTCATTATTCACTTTCGGTTCTTCATAAAAGAGGTAACTTTCTCGGCTCCTAATGGTTATGTATTGATCTATTTATGGTTTAAACAAGTTGATATGTGTATTCTATTATAAAATATATAGATTCTACCATGCTTGTATGAAGGATCCTGAAGTAGCCCAAAATCATAATGTAGGGCCTTGTTTTGAATTAAATTCGTAGGTTAGGCCCTAGCCAGAGATGGACTTGAAGGAATAGAGTAATACCAAATGTTGAGCATGTTGAGTTTGTTTTTAAAATCATTATTCTTGATATATTTGTGTGCATTGGACTTGTTGGGATTTCAAATAGGTTAAGGGGCATGCAAATTGAGGAAAAATTCAAACTTTTCAAATTTTGAGTTTTTCTTTAACTTTTGTTATCCCTCACTTTTTTTGGAAACTAACAACTTGTTTTTAAGGTACATATGGCACCTAAAGTTGTGAAAAAATAAGGTTGCTACAAGGAGACGGGTAGAGTCTCCCGAGCCTAGTGGTTTAATAGAGGAGTACCCAAGGCAACGACTTAAAGACACTGTAGTTGGGGTGACACACAGAGTTACTAAAGGGCAGACACACCAAGCTGTTCAGATAGTTACAGCCTCTCCAAGGATGAATTCTTGCACAGATGTCACCCCCTACACTCCTCCTCTTGATGATAATGATAATGAGGAGAGAGATTCTGAATCTACTTCACAGGTTGATGCTCAGGACCCCTAGTTTGAGGAGTGGTCCCAGGATTCATCCGAGGAGGCACAACAAGATGAGTCATTAGCGGTACCCCATTATAAGAAGGGTACTTCCACACAGGAACAAAAGTCAGTGGTACCTCAGTCTGAAGAGGGTATAGAGCAATCTTCCCAAGATGCATCAATATAGCAGGGGAAGATTCCCACACCTACACATACCTCAGAAGCACCTCTTGATGAGGGCTACCCGAGGTAGTGTATAGAAGATATGAGAGATATATTTGATATTAACAGTCGTATTTGGGAGGCAGGAAGGACTAAGAGAGTTATTTATGAGAAGTACTGGATTGATCTATCAGGGCTGAGTCTAGTGCCATAGTTACTGGTGACATTTGATTGATATCAGTTAGAGTGGATGACTAGACCATTCAGTTCTTATAGCCTAGCTACGTACAAGAATTTTATGTATCCTACTAAGCTACAATAGTTCTTCCTATATGTAGAGCTCTCATCCTGGTAAGATTTGTAAGGCAGCCACATCTTGATTATACACTGGTTAGAAGGGTCAGACTTGATATTTTGGTAGAGACTATCCACAGAGTTATCTTTAGCCCAGATTACATTACTCCTGCATCTACAACTGAGTGTGACCACATAATGAGGGTCACACATGATCAACATATTATGTTTTGGTGGTTACTAATCAAATATCGACTATACCTACTCCTTTGGATAATATGTTAACTTGGGAGGGAGCAACAGTCGTTGCTTGTATGATGGTCGGATATGCTGATTTTGTTGTCATTCTTTGGTATGAGTTACATGATAGAGCATTTGGGGAATTGACTAATCTGCCATTCCCTTACATGATTCAGAGTCTGTGGGATGAGGTTGGTGTACCTGAGATACCAGGAGTAGACGAGAGGGGTACTTGCAATGGCGACTGTACAGACAAGACTATGAAGAGTCTGGCACCTCCAGACCTTTCCAAGAGATCTACAAAGCCAGCAGCAGTACCTAGCGACCATACTAAGGGCCTAATAGATTCCATAAAACTTGTTGATACACATGGAGGTGATGTGGGTGTTAGTGTTGATATAGAGATAGGAGTGCAGAGAGAGGCTCCAAATTCGAGTACGCAGGGCAAGGGGACACTAGCCACTTTTTCTTCATCCCGACTTTAACCTTAGAGCTGGTAGGTGTATCTTTAGAGCCTACTCTTTCATCCATTATAACTCTTGCTATAGGTATGCTTACTATATCTAGCAATTTTTTGCAGAGCTTAGTGGACAACAAGGCCATCGATGCTAGGTTAAGGGTTGTTGCGATTGAGATGACTACCTTTTATGAGAAGATGAGATCAGGGGTTAGGACTGGATTTAAGCAAGCAGAGGCTGCATAGAGAGCTGCACTGTCTGAGCTATGAGCTGACTTTTAGACACAGCTCAATGAGTTTGAGAGGTGGGTTACATATCTATTCATAATATGGATACGACCAATATATCCCAAATGATAGAGGAGTTTGATATATTATGAGCAGAGGTATGCTCTCTCACAAAGAGTCGTTTGGTAGCCAATCCCTCAGTTATGTCCCCAGTGGTCAAGTTATCACCTCTGTGCCCACTGAAGTAGTTTGATTTCTTCATGGATAATGATGATGAGGTCCTATTAATTGGGGCCAAGAGAGGTCACATAGACGACTTGCAGGATCCTGATATACTATATGACCAAGCCATTAAAATGGCCATACATGATTCGATGGACATTGTATTCGTCGATAGCAAAAGTGTATAGCTATAGCATTGGATGCATTATCTAGTAGTACAATGCCGCCACCACCACTTCCACAGCTGACATGCCCCCTCTAGGGATGCTCATGATTTGGGTGCCTAGTGCATCAAGTCATGTTCTTCTTTCTCTTTATTTTTCTTTATTTTAGCGCATTGAGGGAAGTACATAGTTTTTAGTTGGGGTGGGCATACCATGTTGCCGTGGGTTTTTATTGCCATGCTTCTTTTTCTATCGATCGCGGGATGATTGTAGTACTGGCATGTCTAGGATAATTTTGTGTCGTATTGTGTTTTATTTCATAATGTATTGTGTTTTTGTGTAATTAGGAGATTTTATGTATTTGGGGCAGTAGTCATGTTTTCATTGATTTTTTATGCCCCTCCAAATTTTATGTTTAAGAATCGTGTGGGTGTATATATGTGTGAACATTGAGGATCTTGTTATGGCATTTGGACTAGGGACATGATAATCACTTGCTAACAATTTCATGAACAGGATAGACAGTAGTTGGCACTATTGACTCTGTGTCATGTGTGTGCGAGATAATACCTAGTTCCCTTTGTGTGTTGAATTCAGAACTTGCCTGGTTAGTCTTGACTAGGTTGAAGGATAGTCGGTTAGGAAGGAATCATATGACATTTTTTAGTCCACTTTTAGCCTAAATGATCTTTCATGTGTAAATAAAATCCCTTTATCCCTGTTTTGAGCCTTATAAGCCTATTTTTCTTGTTTTATCATTCACCTTTCTATTTATATTACAATGAACCTATTTTGGCCCTGGTCCTTCTTGGACATTATGCACCTCAACTCAGACAAAATTCCTAAGTTGAGGGTGGCTATCATAGGGGTGTGTAGTGTAAAATAGGTATGAAAAAGGGTAAAATAAGAGAAAAAATTAGCT
>NC_061119.1:22731928-22854511 GCF_002878395.1 Capsicum annuum
ACCACACCCAGCCTGAATGTACAATAAAGAATAAAATGGGATAAATAAGGGTGGAATAATAGAAAATTGGCTAGTAAGTGAGACCCCAAGGTTAGTCTAGTGCCAAGGAGGCTTAGTCACTTGATATGTCCATATGTACCATACCAGCTCCCAAGCCTACATTATAAGCCAAGAAAAATCTTGTAGTGATCCTAACTTGACTATCTAAAAGATAAGGTAAAGAAAATAAGGGCACGCCTATTATATTTAACATGCATTGATTGGAACTTGTATTCAGTGTGAGTGTCTCTTGACTATCCCTGTATTGGCATGCATTCTTTCATATGAGTGAGAGGAACATCCTAGTTGTGAGGGCACTTGAGTCATATTGCTAGATATTTTTTAGTTTTGGGTAGTGTAAATTGTATATATGAGTGGTTGTTTATTTCTAATGAAATAGCCATACCTTGATCCCATTGTGTCACATGGATGTACTTCATGTTCATACACAGTTGGATTTGAAAAGTATGATAGGAGGGGGATGTTGTAATTTGAGTTTAAAATATTTGATTGACTGCCTTGAATAGCTTAGATTTTTGTAGATAAGCGTCATTTTTATTTTGTTGTGTTTTGTTGCCTGAGGACATGCAAACATTCTAAGTTGAGGGTGTTGATGTGCTATAAAAATACAGCACTTTCGACGCTTAAAACATAAAAAATATGTAAGTTTCTAAGGTTATTTTGTTAGATATAATGCGTTATTGGTATATTTTGCAGGAAATCATGTTTTGGATGCTAAGTTCGTGAAAAGGATGAAAAAAGTGTTTCTGGATACTTTTTGGAGCAATTATGGATGTTCGGAACAATTTTTGGCTTGTTCGTGATCAATGCATGTTTGAGAATTGAAGAAAAGTTGAAAATATGACTCTCGACACTTATTAATTCACATTTGGACCATAAGTAGGACCTACGGATCGCAAGTAGGTAAAGCAAGTGCTAAAAATGCAAAATCCTGAGAGTTGACTTACAGGATTTTTTCATCCTGGTACCTTTGCCCTGTAACTGCACCCACCCTGCTGACCGCAGGTACTATCTGCGCCCAGGGTCAGGTCGCAAGTAGGGGCAATAAGTGGCCACTAACCCTATTTTCTCCTATTTCATCCGGGCTTTGGTTTTAGGATTTTCTTATGTACTATAAATACCCTTTATGTGTTTTTTAGTAAGAGTTACACACTTTTGATACTCACAAACATATTTTGATTCCAAGATTTGATTTTGATCTTGGGATTCTCTTGTATTGACTTAATTTGATTAATTCAATTACGGTTGTGGATTTTTAATACTTCTTATCATTGTGATTTCATCTATGCTTTTAATTATGAATGTTATTGATTTCTTCATAAGCATGAGTGGCTAAAAACCCATATCAAGGGTTGTGAAAACCCTGGTGGATTGACGAAGTAGGGTAACTACTGTTGTTGTTCTTAATCGATACCCATACATGTATTGCTTTATCTTTATTATAATAGTTTTCTTAATGGGTGTACACATTAGGATCCTGCCTAGCTATTGCAACTTCAAAAAAGGAGTAATGATTAGGAAAAGATAAAGACAACAATAATTTAGAGTTTAATTGTCGATCCACGCTTCTAGGTTTTATCTAAGTAAGATGATTAGATTTCATCTAATAACTAGAGACTCAAAAGGTAATAGTTAACTGGGATCAAGATAAGGGTTAGTAAGGCAACATTCTGAGACTCAAAAGGTAAAGGGTAAAATCATTTTGCTTATCCAAAAGACTATAGAAAGTACATAACTTATCGATTCTACATACAAAGTATTGGGTTGGTTCAGCAAAGCACGATAATCCTACGGAGTTGAGAAACTAGGGGGAACATCAAGTTAATATATTTGCTTGCTCGAGATTTTTATATAAAAACCCTCATTTACTTTTCCAGTTCTGCTCATTAACTACAGCTAGTGAGATCCACAATTCCACGTATTCCCTTGGGATTCAACCCCAACCATTATTGGGTTACTATATTTTGGCAGTGATCGTATCATCTTCTAAGAGGAGGTATAGTTTAGACGTCATCGGTAATCGTCCATTGAAGCTAAGGTAAGATAATTCAACACCTCTTGATCATTTTTATTATTTTTTTCCCGTCATATTCCTCTCTTTTCCTTGTAAATTTCTAGAAGTTTTTGAATTTCTTAACTTTGCAAACTGATTTAGGCCTCGATTTGAGTTCTATTTATGCTCAAATTTTGAGCATGCATTTCTTGTCCTTCGAGGGATCTTGTGACAAATTCAATTTTTCTATTACATTAGCAGTACCCACGATCCCATTATTGACTCAATTTTGGACTAGATTCTTATATTGTAATATGGATATCATTTAACTCTTATTATCACGCAAATGATTATTTGGATATTGTGATATTATTTATGGGATTGTGGAGAAAGTCGAGCATTTTATGGATGGTTCAAGAATACGATTTGACATCAATGTAGGCTTTAGTCTACTTTTCTCTGTGATATTATGTGTAGTATGGAATGCAAGCTAGGTAGGGATTATAGGATATGTTTATGACAAGTATATCACGACTTAGACTATTTAGAGAATTGGGATTGAAAAGTGATCCCACCCTTAGGATGAAAGCTTTTTATGGTCGTAGGACCCTTTTACCCTTAATCATAAGCATGTTAACTATAGCTTGATAATAAGGATTCATTAGCATATGATTTATTATTAGACTTAGTGATTGAGATGTGATTCTATTATATAGATTCTTAGATGCTAATTATAGTATTGTTTGGATACTAGTGATGGCAATGCATACTTTTAGGCATATTAATGCTCACTAAGCGCTGTGATTCCAATCAAAGCCATGATTTTACTATTGTTATTCTAAAAAATAATTTATTTCCACTTTTCAGTTTTAAAATGGATTATTTTCTAACAAAAATTGTACTACCTTACTTAATGATTTATGAGCTTTTAAAACTAAAGATGTTGTTTTATAAATTAGATTTAGTTTGCTTCTGATCCATGGTTTATCCACCTTTTTAACTACTATTTACTTTGATCGAGAGAGATTTCAATCCTTTCTACGCTATTATGCTGATTCAGTCCAAAGTTAATCTCGAGCAAGGGTTATTCAGTTATGGCACTATATCTAGTTTGAGTAAGGCACTTATGATACTATTTGCACATTGAGTTTGACACTTATGATACTATTTCCTATTCGAGTCTGATATTTATGATACCATTTTTTATTTGAGTACAGTATATGTTATATTACTTTTGATTCAAGTCCAGCACTAATGGAGTACTTATTATGTTAAGGAACTGATTTGACTCCGGCACTTATGGTTTGGGAGGATTCGTGGACATAGTTTACTATTGATTTATGTTGCATCCATTCATTTATATGAATTTCCTATTACCGTTATAATTTTTAGTGCTTATATTTATCGGCCTTAGGGGATTGTATTGGTATAAGCTATGATTGCTGATTGCTGAGTGTTTGATTGGACTTTTTGGACCTATGGGGGCCCGGTTAGGTATTGTTTCTCCGGACTAGCCAGTTACTTTATTATTGGTTATTATAGTTACTTCGTGGCAAAATGTTTGTCGACTGGTACCTTGGACTGTTGGTATGTTTTTGTTTCCTTTTCTTTCTTTATTATTGGTAACATTACATTATGATTGAGGACCCTCATTATGCCAGTCTTAGCTTGCCTATCTGGTTATGACCCTCAAGATGTTAGGTTGGATCCCTCAGTCTATTACCTTGATTTAGCTATATATATATATATATATATATATATATATATATATATATATACACGTATGGTATTACCGTATATCCCTCTCTTTCTTGCCTATTCATGTCATATATGTATTTTTGGCCTTGTATGCTATTATATAACTTTCTTTCAGACTTCTTTTGTATATTGACTAGTGATATGCGGTACTACACTTTAGACCTTTATTACTGTTATAATACAATAGTTTATCCATACTGCCCACTAGCTTATCATGCTTAGTTTCTTGGATAGCTGTATGTAGTTACATTTCTACCTTACATGTTATTTATGTTTGCATTATCTTTGGAGCTCAATCGGTCGATTCCTACTGAGTACCACCTGTTTGGTACTCATACTACACTTCTGCAACCTAGAAATCATAGTACGAGTTCGCTCTGTTGATGTGTGCATCGTACGGAGCAGTTATGGATTGAAAATTTAAAGTGAACTCCTAGTGTTTGGAGTATTACTGCTCTCCCTCATAGTAATTATACTTATCTTTATTCTATATTTCGATGATGGTTTGGAAATATTTACTTATTCAGTATATCACTTTATACTCTGATTGCAATAGAAGCTCTTGTACTATTTTCACCGGGTCTTAGGGTCTATATTAGTCTTCTGTTAAAATTCACTTTCGTTATTTTATGTCACTTCTCTTGATAGTCTGTTACTAGCGATTACTCGTTATTTCGTATTATGGAATTGTCTTACCTACTTGTGGGTGATGAGTGGTGATTTACCACTCATTCGCACTCATTATTTGTGCACATTACCTTGTTTTGAATGAATAAATGAGACAAATATATAATTAGATGCACTAATATCCACTCTTTTCAGGAATGAGGTTTGGGAGATAAAAAGATGTAGATTGGAGTGTAAAATGACCAAAAGGGAGCAAAAACAGTGTAGCTGAAGACTTAGAGCAGAAGAACCTCAGGTACCGTGGTTGCGATCTGTCGACCGCGATCACGATGGTCAAGAAAAAGTCTTCCAACCACGGTCGTTGATGTTAATCGCGGTCACGTATCCGCAATCACAGCCAGACTTATGCGATCGCGGCCTAGCGGAGGAAATCAGCATAAGGGTAAATCAGTAATTATATGTGCTAATCCCAAATTGAACAAAAGGACCCAAACCCTTGATTCGATAATGGAATCTTCCCCAATTTTCATTAGGTTTTAGCTCTAGACTTCATAGCCTCCATTTTTTGAGAAGAAAATATTGTATAAATTTTGGGTGAAGAATACATTGGAGACTTTCTAAGTGGAAGATTTAGTCACTTCCATTGTTGATATTGTAGGAGAGCCAAGTTTGAAGTAACATTCGCTTAGATCTTTAACAATTTATTTTAATGGAGATTATCGGTATATGTATGCTTATTTATCTTATGCGTATCTAAATCTCCCTTTTGGGGTTATGTGTGAATAGGGATTAAAGTGTGTGTGTTGTTATTGTTAGCATCTATTTGGTAGTTCATGTTTATGGGTTTTATGATTGCTATGCTAATTTGATTAGGATTCGATGGGTGAAAGCCCCAAATACCCACATGGGTTTGATGAGTGAAAGCTCCAAGCTTTAGAAAGATCAAGGTCATCTTTGAAAGAAGGGTTTTGGGTGAAGTGTAATAATCCATATTATCCTTGAAAGAGGGATGTGGAAACCAAAGCAATGATAGACAATTATGTGTGTAGTTTGCTAAATTTTCATTATCTAAAACATAAGGGTGACTGTGAGGTTCACTATGCCATGGGTATCATCCTATAAATAGGGATGCCTAGATTGAGGTTGTGGTTACCAATTGTTGAACACACCTATTAGGTATTCGAAAGAATCAATGGGTGAAAGTTTGGTGTTTTGTCGAAAGACTAGCATCAAAATCTATAACCAAGCCTACCCATATTTGACTGACTAAATTGATGTTGGTTACTAACTCCCACATGTCACTCTCTTAGTAATGCATAATTCCGAGATCCGTGTATAATTGTTAAAACTCTAATTATTCGTAGCTCCAAATTTATACTAGAAAACCCCCCAAAAAAATATTAGTGTAGGAACCTATCTCCCCAATTTTATTTTTTGTACTCTTTATTTGAATTTAACTTGTATCTATCATTTTGAATTAATTTGATCGCCACTCACATTATTCCTCGTGGATTCTACCCGACTCCAAATTTGAGTAAATATATTGACGATGATCACCTTGTAATTAAATTGACATGTAAGTTGAGCGTTATCAGTGGGTTATATGTAACACCCCGTGTTTTTTCTAGCTTAAAATTCATTCCTAGAATGTTAAGAGTGTGCTTCAAAATTGAAAAATCTATATTTCATATAGAATTTTCCAGATTTATACCTTCCATTGTATGGGAAATTGAATAATCTTTCCATTGATATCAAATTCGCCCAAATCCGACGCTCGGTGAAGAAGTTAGAGCATTGTTAGTAATGCAGTGTTCCACCTAGGCACTCACCGCGTCGCGGTGGATACCAAAATGACAATCTTCCCATTCCAGTGGACCTTCGTGATATTGGTGCATCGCGGAGAAGTTCAAATTCCCAATTGTCAATTTTCATTGGCGCAACGTGATAGCACCGCGTCGCGCCAGAGTGCAAATTCGCACTCATCCTTTTCCAGTAGCTTAATGCGATTTCAATGTATTGCGGCAAAGGTGTAATTGTCGTACTCTTGATCCATAATTTGAATTCTTGTTTCATGACTTTAATCCTAAGTATACGAAGTCCTTATTAGGTGAATGATGTTCATAGAAGTCACTTAGAGCCAAGTGGAGGTAAGAACATTAGATTCGACCTAAATTTGGCATTCAATCCTACAAGGGTCTACTTTAAATGTGTATAACATTTTATATACATGTAATTTTCCATCCCAAGACCCACTAAGTTGTATATAATTAAATTAGCTTTCTGACGATACCAATTTCGCAAAAATCCGATACCCGAGGGAAAAGTTATAGCCATTTTAGTGTGAGGCAGTGAGCTGCCGCAATGGTAGCGCATCGCGCTAAAGGGAAAAATCGGAATGCGGGTTATGAATTTCTGCTTTAAAGTAATAAGGGTCAATAGGGTATTTTACCACCTCATCCCAGGTCGTAAAAAATATGATCTAAGGCTTCAAATGGGCCATGATTTGCCCCCATTCTCCAATTTTTCCCTCAAGAACAACCCCAATCAATTCCCTCAAGAATCATCAATTCCATCTTCTTCTCTTCAACAAAAAGATCAAGAATTTAGGGTTTCTAATCCAAGAACTTCAAGAATGATATCAAGATCATCTCCAAAGTATTCAAAGTTCAAGCTTTTACATTCAAGTTCATCATCCAAGCTCCAAGATTCAAGCTTTCTTTATCAAATCAAGTCAATTAAGGTATGTGGGGTTTGAACAAGGATAATTCTTTCGTCCTTGTGCCCAAAACTTATTTTAAATTATAAATTACTAAATTTTTATCTCTATTTACAAGATTATGAGTTTTTGAGAGCTGTTGAAGATAAATTTCATGAGTTTGTTTATATTTTCATGAGCATTTCTGAAATTTCCAGATTTTAATATGATGTACGAATGATTATGTTATCAAGCATGCATTTTTAGATGTTTTATCATGATATCAATACATGGGTGATTAATCCTTATTTGAGATTGTTATTTTTGAGAATTGTTGTGCTATAAGCACCCTATGATTATTGAGAAAAGATTTGACCTTTTCGTCACTATGAAATTGAAATCTACTTTCATATTGAGATTACATACCCTTTTGTTAGTTTCATTATGAATCATGAGATTACTTTTAAAGTGAATTTTCTTGAGATTTTGAGCATAATATTGGGAATAGTATTAGCACTGAGTTGGGTAGGGTTACTCTGGTTTCATACCCCAGAACTACGTGCCAACGTAGGAATTGAGATTATTCCCACTTTACGTGGATGACTGAGATAGTGATCACTGAGATAGATTGTTCTATTCTGATGGAAAGGATAGAACAGCCCTAACCTTATGGGGGCTAGTCATGGGACATCATGGATGCTCACATGGTGTACATGTCGGTTAGAAGAACCTCCCAAAGATGTCCCCCACTCTTAAAATAGTTTATTAATTTAAAGTATTGAGATAAAGTATTTATATGCAGAATGAGTTTCAAATTCCATTTAGCTTACAAGATTTGAGAACAAGAAGAGAATACAGATCTTAGAACTAAGTGTAATTACTAACGAGATTTATACTACATGCTTTACTATTCATGAGTTATGAGTTTTAGATTTCAGATTACTCAAGCTATGTGAGTCGTTTACATTTAGCATGCATGATTTTATAAATGATGATATTGAGATATTATTTTACTTATTCCATACACCCCCATATACTCAGTACATCCTCAAAGTACTGATCCACATATATGTCTATGTGCTACATTGTCTCATAATGTAGGTACAAGTTTTAGTATGCACATTCAGACTAATACAGTTGCAGATTTCAGCCAGCAAGATGATGAGTCCTCCTATTTCGGGGACTTCAGTTAGATTTATTATGTTCTTCACTTTCTTTATTCAATCATATTGAGTTGGGATAGTTGGGAGTCATGACCCGGCTACCTATAGTTAGTACTAGTAGAGGCTTCATAGACAGTCAATAGTGTTAATGTATTTTATTTCAATTTTATTGTCAAAAGCAGAGTTGTAATCTTGTAAATTCAGATTTGTATTGATCGAGTTCAGAGAAGTTTTATGTTTCCGCTGATTTTGTTTAGATTTACGTATTTTTTCAGTTGCTTGTAAGTATGCCAGTCGAAGGGTTAGCTTGGGATCACTTGTGACCCTAAGCACCATGTGACATCTCGAGACCCATTTTTGGGGCGTTACAGTATAGTAGGTGCCATCAGGACCTGAGAAATCGAGTTGTAACAAAAACTTAGGATACAACTTCTCATCATACAACCTTTGAATTACAATCCTCAAATACTTCACATGGTCATCCTTCACTCTTGGAAGAAACATAGATATCATCTATAAATACAATCACAAAGGAGTCGAGATACAATCAAAACACCCAATTTATCAACTCCATGAACACTGCAGGAGCATTGGTAAATGCAAAATAAATGAACAAGAACTCATAACGATTGTATCGATCTCATAAAGCTTTCTTTGGAACATCTAAAGCTCAACCTTCAATGGGTGATACTAAATCTCAAATTAATCTTGGAAAACATCGAAGCACCTTGAAGCTGGTCAAAAAGATCATCAAAGCAAGGAAGAGGATACTGGTTCTTAAACTTCATTTTGTTCAACTGCCTATAATCAATACACATATATATAGAACTATCCCATTCACGAACAGGAAGGGAGCACCCCAAGGAGATACACTAGGTCTAATAAAATGCTTACTCAACAAGTCATGCAACTGGTCCTTCAATCCCTTCAACTTAATCGAGCCATCCTATAGGGAGGAATGGAAATGGTCTTGGTGCCCAGATCCACATTAATAGCAAAATTAATATCTTGCTCTGGAGGCATACCAGGAAAATTCATAAGAAATACATCCATGAACTCGTAAACAAACTGAATAGAATTCATAGGAGGTGGTGAGGCAACACTAGTATCACAGACATAAGACAAATAATATAAACACCCTCTCTTTATCATGCAATGAGCACATAGAAAAGATATAACTCCTCCAAACCCAAATGGAGCGTACCCTTCTAAGCTAACGTTAGCACATCCAGCGTAGCTAAGGTCACGATTTTCACATAACAGTCCAACATAGCATGATAAGGAGATAAACAATCCATACCAAAATTACATTAAAATCAACAATATCTAGGATAATCAAGTCTTCCCAAGTCTACGGCCTGCAAAGGTGACCATAAAAGATCACTACACCCGATCTGTTGCTAAAGAATCTCCTACAGGGTTAGAAATATGAAGAGACATGGCAAGGGGATCACATGCAACATTAAATCTAGAATCAAAATATGTAGACACATAGAAGAATATAGACCCAAGGTCAAATAACATGGAAATAAATCTGTAGAAAACTGGGACAATACCTGTAATAACTACATCAGAAGCCTCTACCTCAGGTCTCCTAGATAAAGCATAAAACTGACCACATCTCTCGGACTAAGTTGCCCTGATACTACCTCTATGAGCTTTCCTACCTCTACCTCTATTACAACTAGCACCACACCTACAACTTGGAACCACCTCTCGCTGCAGATATTGGAGTAAGTCAAAGCAAAGCTGCAATTAAGGACCAGCTGAGTGGGTCCATACACACATCAAGGGAAATCCATGGCCACATGACTAAACTTATCACATACAAAACATCTCTTGTGACCTGGATCGATCTGAGAAAATACGAATAAATTAGAACGACTGCCCTAGCCTAAAAAATCAATACTGGAGCCTCCACCCGTATGACCTGATACATCGCTATTGAAAGTCATAAAACCTAATGGTCTACCACTTGATCTCTATAACACATCCTGAACTAGCGTACCATGATAACTATAGGAACCTCTACTTGAGAAATCTTTACCTCAAAAGGCATGTCCACTAAACTCGCCCTGATGACACACCTTCTTGGTGCCTCCCTGCATAACCTACATAATAGACCCGATCATCTAGGTGTTCTCAATAATAATTTAGAAAGAAGCCCCTGATACTACCATCTGGATTGTAGCCAACTAATATGTACCATCTAATCCCTTCACAAACTTTTGAATCCTCTAAACTCGGTGGAGATGCTAGTAGTTGAATATTTGGATAAGGTGTGAAAACGTGCCTCATACTCGTCAATAGACATGGAGCCCTACTCCAAGTGTCAACTTATCCCTCATCTGATATCTCAGGCTATATGATACAAACCTCCTGAAGAAGGCCTTGGAAAACTAACTCCAATTCATAGCAAGCGAACCCAAAGGCCTACAACTGGAAAGCTACCTCCATCAATCCCTGGCAACATCTATCAGCTGATAGGTAGTATAAGAAATTCAATGACACTCAAGAGATCCAAGATTATGTAACTTATCCAGGAAATTTGTCAAAAAATCGTAGGCATCCTTGCTAAAATCTCCACTAAACTTGGGGGGACCCAAGTGAATAAACCTCTCAAATTTCTTCTGATCATTAGAAGACATAGTCGTACCCAAAGCAACTAAAAAAACAGTATGTTCGGCAGACAAAGAGTCCACACATGGGGGTACCATAGATGATGGTTGTACTCCATAAGTAGGAATACCAAAAGAAAATACTGGCACTGATGGTGGAGTATCACTCTAAGGTTGAGGAATACTAGGTACACTTAAGGAAACACCCTCTAAATGACTCAAGAGACAAACCAAAAGACTTTGAAGCACCAAAGTGTTGATTGAACTCTGTGGAACCTAAGTTGGTACCGCACCCCCTATTTGATAATCATCCCTAGAATACACAACCTCAAGATCGAGAGAGGCCTCTCTATCATATTCTCTAGTTGGGCAGCTTCTCGTGCCCATCTTCTACCTTTGAGTAGACTATGACTCAGCCTTATCCTCGAATCAAGGCTATCATATCAGGTACCGACTCAGCATCTCTATCCCTTTAGGTCCTAGTCCTCACTATCTGCGCAAAAAAAAAGTGAAATACAAGTTTCGAATGTTGGGTATGAACAACTACAAAACAAAGAATCAAATTAGAGAAGCTTTTTCCTAAGGATATCTTATAGCCTATCGAAGATAGATACGAACATCAATGTACCGATCTACGAAACTCTATTAGACATTCTGATCTTACACTTATAAGATCGGTGAACCTGACACTCTGGTATAATTTATCATGACCCAAAACTGAGGTCATGATGAACTTATAGCGGGTCAGCCTTGATAGGAAAGCTAATCACCCAAAAAAATAAGCAAGTTCTCAACAAACAACAATTATAATAAGACAAGACTTGTAGAATGAAGTCAGACCAACTCAAAACATAAATAAATATGGAGTCTAAAATAAATAACATGAATTCCCAAAACTCTGATGTCATGAGTGCAGAGCATCTAATACATCATCCAAATACAGTAAAGGTACAACATCTATCTCCGAAAATAAGTAAAGACATAATAAAAGTAAGAGGAGGTTTAGAAGTCAACTCTGGTCCCTAGAGCAATCAAATACCTCGATCACAGTCTCTAAAATCATGATCAACCACAGTGTGTTGTACTCGAACTAAGATCTGCACTGAAAGAGCAGAGTAGGAGTGAGTATGGCCCACTTATACTCAATAGGTATCATAGACCGATTAAGTAAGTAGAAAATAATATAAGTAAGAAAAACTATGAGCACGTCACCTGTAAATAGAAAAGTTCTCAAACAGTTGCTCACACCGTCTCTACTAATAATTTTGGTATAAATGCTGAGATGAAACACTAAAAATATATATTAAAACTAAACACAAGTCAAGAGAAACTAAGAAATACTGAAACATGTGTATGTAATGCAATGCAATGATGATGGAATGAATAGTAAAAGTCATTGCATGACTTTCTGTATATACCTACCGAGCATGAAGCTCCCAAGATAGGACCCATGGAGGGGTTCACAACCATATACTATAGCTCATATCTCAAATCTCAACATACCTTTCTGGCTCGCATTCACGAAAAGAGTTATAAAAATATCTTATATTTAAAAAATAGTGTTCCTCAATGGTATCAGTGTCTTATGAATGTATATGTATGGAATGAAGATGTAATGCTCACAATCAAATCAATATAAAGATATTCAACCCATTCAATACGTATATAAGTGACCCCAAAATTGACTCAATATGTCCACAATTCATGATTATCAACTCTAATTAGGCACCATCAGAATAAATATGCATGTATGACAACATTTATACCATATCAACCCCTAACTCGGGCATTTTTGTCATGATTAGGGAAACTAATGCTCAATAACATCTATAAGAATAATTCAAGCCTCCACACGAGCATTATATCTAGAGTAAAGGAATTTAAATGAAAAAATAAGACTAATGATATCAAATAAAGCCCTACACGGACAACCCACAATATTAGATATCACAAGTTAGCAAGAACAAAATATAAGCCCCTATTCGGGCACACAATATTAATAATAATCTCGAAATATAACCCCATAATTACTTTTTCCAACTCATAGCATGCTTTGCTTATTTATTAACTACTTATCTCAATCTGAAAGAAGTTAAGGCATAACCTACCTCAAAATAACAAAATTCATGCCTAAAGTGCTTTAACATGAATTTTCCTCCTTTTGAGCGGCCTCAAAATCAACTACATCATTCAAATATAGTATGCATTCATTAAAAGAAAGCCAATAATATATGTATTGTCTATATTGAGTTGGGTCCAGAATGTGTTGGAAAAATGATTTCAAAAACAAAATGAGTAAAACTAAAATTTTATTTTAGAAATATATTCCCCAAGGTTAAAGGAATCTACAGTTAAAATGCAAAAATGGGTTAAAAATGAGGTCCAAATAAAAAAATTATTTTTAATCTTTACCAATAAAATTCGCAAAATGTCATTTTGAATTCATGATTAAAGAGTGTTTTTGAAGATGTAATCAATGGAAAATAATGGAGATGTGAGTTTAGAGGTTACTCACATAAAACACGATGAAGAAACCCTTGAAAATTGCCTTTTCTAAACCTTAAAGGCCCAAAAATGAAAGAAATTTGTGAAAACATGGGTTATATACTGTTCTCTGAACAGTGCCTCGTGTTCGCGAGGCTCAACATTGACCAGATCACTAGAATAGCCTTCGTATTTGTGATAGCTCTATCGCGTTATCGAAGAGGACTTGACCCGACCTGGACCCCATTTGTTCTTTGTGAACGCAACCTCCCACCTTGCATTGAGATGAAGGAAAATATCTTTCTCCGCTTTCGTAACCAGAGGCCTGCATTCACAAAGAAAGAACTGATTTGCACCAGATATCAATAAAAATGATGATTTTTCATGATTTTAAATCCTTCGAACGGACCTTCGAAACTCATTTGGGACTCGATAGAAACAAACCATATATGCTATCAGATTAGTTTTGACATTTCAGACTCATTGGCGGTATCGATTTTGAAAACAGATTGTTTTCAATAAAGTAACTGTAACGACCTAAAAATTTAATAAAATATGTGAAATTAGTGATTTTATGTGATTTGACTATTTTATCCCTCCTTGTAGTTAAATTTTTGGGGTGTTAGAGTGATTGACATAATTTTTGATACATTTTGGTATCATTTATGCGATATTGTGGTCTTTTATGGCTTTGAGAGCCTTATTTTAGACTTATGGGAATATCTTTTGATCCATGAAATGGATGGCTGAATGGACTACGCCAGTAGCTCCTTAATATCGATTTTATCCTAGATAGACCTTTGGTTTGGGTTCCAGTGCACCTAAGCTCATTTCAACCTATTGGTCAAAAAGTTGGAAAATTGAAAAATTAAAAATATGGGTGTGGGACACACATTTAGTTGAAACGACCTCGGATGGAAAATATGATTTAGCCAAAAGATCTAAAATGTTAATTTTAGGATGGTAAGATATTTGGCGTGATTTTAGGCTTTTAAATCCCATTTCGGCCCTCGATTTGAAAAATTATAATTTCGGATTTCAGGGGTTAACTTTTTGAAAATGATGTTTTTTCAAAAATCTGACTTCGTCAACATGTCTAAAACATTGAATTTAGTATATTTGTATAGTTCTTTTTTCATATATCGGACTCCTAATGAATTTCGGGCACCCCGTTGAAGTTCGGGGTGAACTTGAATGAAAAAGTATGGTGAAAAAACTAGAAAAATCTGCAATATAAATACCCTTTTTGCTCATTTTTCATCTTGCCACTTGAGAGTTAACCCTAAAATAGTGTGGGAGCTTGGAAAACTAGATTAACACCTATTTCTTGATTCTATTACGAATTTTAGGTGAGATTTCATTATTTCTACTTTAATTCCTTGATTAATTTCTCAAAACCTCAAAAATCTTAGGGCTTGATTTTAAACTCCAATTTCATTTTTTTACTTGAATAATATTTTTATCTTATAATTAAAAATTTTTCATCAATTTAACCTTTAAAACAACTCTGATTCTTGATTTTAACCCGGATTTTAAAGATTTTACCAGATAAAGCTTAAAAATAATTTTTCTTCAGTTTGAACTTCGATTTGACTTGGGTTTTTAGCTGTATATTTTCAAATATATGGTGAACATGTTTTTGATATAAAGTTTCAATTTCGCTCTTCTTTTTTAGAAACCCATTCTGCGAGTTCGTTTTGACCTCAAACCAAAAGTAGTCAATATGAGTGTCGTTGGTTTTATTTTGATGTGTAGAGTCCATATTTGATATTTTTAGATGAGTTTGGGATCATTCGTGGAAAGTAAGATCATGGATTCGACGTGTAGCGGATCGATTTCGACTTTTGATGTAAGTTATGGCTTAACTCTTTCACACTGTGCTATGTAGTAAATGATAATACAAAATGCATGTTAAGGGTGAGAACTAAATATGAAAAATATCTATTTATGTGTTGTGCCCGTGTGGGGGCCTATATGTGATGTAATTATCGAAATGAGTTATTATGTGATATGTGTAATCGTGTGGGGTCTATATGTGATGTAATTATCAAAATAAGTTATTATGTGATATGTGTGACCCTGTGGGGTCCTATGTGATATTGATAGCCTTGAATGCATGTGAATAATTTTATTGTGTTATTAAGATGCTTAATATGGTACCATTGGTGTATTGTGATTATATTCATACTTTATTGACATATGAGATATGTGAAAATTTGTGGATGAAACTAAAATAATGAGTGGATATTGGCTCAGGTGGTTATGAAAATATATCATTGTGGTTGATTGTGGAAATATATCATATAGTTGGTTGTGAAAATATATCATGTGGTTAGTTGTGGAAATATATCATGTGATTGGTTTTAAAAATACTCATTGTGATTGGTTGTGAGCATTTGTAACGACCCTCCTGATCGTTTGTGAAATTTTCTCATCCTCTTTATTTTAGCGCTCTCCTTAGTTTGTATACGTGAATTATGACTTACGGGGCGGATAGTACCAACCCTAAAGGTGTTTAGAAGTAATTTAATAAGTCATTGAATTATTGAGGTTTAATAAAGTAAGTCCGATCGCGATCAATATTTGGTCAAGACGACCTCAATACGGTATTTTAATATTTTTTAATAGGTTACTCACATATTTAATTTATTTATATGGGGTTCTGAATTAATTTTGGAGGATTTATTAAAAGTTTTGGATATTTTTGATAATGTGTAATTTAGTAAGTCAAAACTCAAAACCCATTACTTATCCCTATATCAGGTAATCTGATTACAGTTAATTAAACTAATAGGGTTAGTAGCTCTAAATATTTCAATTTGCAGTCGAAGAGGTGGTACGGTACCTTAGATCATAGCATCAGGTAATGTCACGTTTAACTGGCACACAATTGTATATGCATATGTTTGTTGGCAGTGAATTAAGATAGTGAATAGAATTGTTAGCCAATCACATTAATATAACTAATTTAATGGTCTAGTTGGTAGTGAAAAATTGATAATGTTGTTGGCTCAAGTATTGACTGTGATTAGTTAATGTTATAGTTTTCTATGTTACTTTGAAGTTTGAATATGAGAGTTATAGTGTATTAATTTTGTTATTTCGTAATTTGCTTCATGTTGCGGGATTAGATAAGTTGAGGTTTAGGTCTACAATTTTTAGAGTAAGAATTTATAATGTGGGTATCATTAAATGCATATTTTTATGAAGATTATATATTGTAACAGATTTTGAACATTGTGAAAGTTTGAGGAAAGGCAAGGCTCTTGCAGACTAATTTCATTTTAAATTTGTCGGTTGGGTAGGTTACGATTTAATTGGAGTTTAGACTCGGCTTAATTGTGTGTATACTCCTAAATTGGACACTTGTTGATTGGTATTCATGCATGCTTGAAATTGTTGATGTTTGAATTGTTACTGCGTGTATATATGATTACTGTAAAATTTACTTGATGGAATTGTTTTATGACTTTAAGTGTACTTGTAAACTTGATACATTGTGTTGTATGCTTTGAGGTTGTGTAAATGTGATATTGATAATACTTATTTATGTTGGATCGGGTACCACGCCGGTACAGATATGTATATGTTGGATTGGGTACCACGCCGGTACGAATATGTATATGTTGGATCAGGTACCACATTGGTACGGATATGTATATGTTGGATCTGGTAACATACCAGTACGGATATGTATATGTTGAATCGGGTACCACGCTGGTACGAATATGTATATATTGGATCAGGTACCATACCGGTACGGATATGTATATGTTGGATCGGGTACCACGCCGATACGGATATGTATATGTAAGATCGGGTACCACTCCGGTATGATATGTATATGTTGGATCTGGTACCACGTCGATACAAATATGTATATATTAGAGCGGGTACCACACCGGTATGAATATGTATATGTTGGATCGGGTACCACGCCAGTACGGATATGTATATGTTGGATTGGGTACCATACCGATACGGTACATGGACATAGATTGTTCCCTACAGGTCATGATTATTTGGACAAAAATAAGTCTCATAGAATGTGTGTACATATTTGTGTTGATTCTGTGGATGTTTACAGTATGGTTGATACTCTTGATGGTTATGTGGCTTGTTTCTGAGCACTGTTTGACCTGTTGTTGTTGTATTGTTGATTCATTGTATATTTGTCGTGTGACAATGTCTGTCTACTTGTTATTTGACTTATGTTGTGTACATGCTATTAAATTGAGTTGGCCTATGATACCTACCGGTACATAGTGGTTTGTACTGATACTACCATGTACTCTTCTTTCACTGAGTGCAGAAAGTGTTCTAGAGGATCAGACATGACCTCACCTCTAGTGTTTGATATCAGATCTTGATCTAAGGGTGAGCACTTCATCTCCAGGCTATCATAGGTCATCTTATTTATTTTTGTCCATATTTCGGGAAATGAAACATTTTTTTATTTACTTTATTTTTGGATATCACTTTAGATATGATCTTTGTTAGTAGTTCTTGTACGATGACTTACAGGTCTTGTGAATTTTAGTAAGTAGTTTGCTTGACGTCTGCATTAAAATTGATCAGTCCTGGATTATTGTCATTATGTTGATTTTATAATAACATCATCTTAATATTGACTAAGTGATTTTGTAATGATTCAGTTTGGATAGTTCTCCCACAGGAAGATTAGTGTAGGTGTCACTCATGGCCATTTGGATCGTGACAAAGTTGGTATCAGAGCCCTAGGTTCATCGATCTCATCGTACAAGAACATATCTAGTAGAGTCTTGTGGAACGGTACGAAGACGTCTGTACTTTTCATTGAGAGGTTATAGGGAACTAGGAAAATTCAAATTCATCTTTCTTACGTGCTATTACTTAATTTCAATTGGTAATTGGCGATTCCAATTGGTATCTAGCGATTCCAATTGGTATCTGACTTCTTTCATTCTTATTCTCGAAGATGGATATGGTTGAGAAGTGTGGTATAGAACTTGTTAACTTCCATTTCCAAGTGGATGCCAAGATGTGGTGAGGGCGTAAAGCAAGAGGGTTATGCTAAGGCAGTAGAAAAAAATGCCCGCGAAAAAGGTAGTTTTAGTGGTTCTTATTCTAGGGGTTTGAGTATGTTATGAGTGTGGTGGAGTGACTCACATTAGGAGGTTTTGTCCTAATTTGAGGCATTATGGTTAATATGGCCAACAATAGACTCCTCGATCTCTAGTTCTACTCGGTAGGGGTGGTAATCAACCTTATGGAGGTGGTTCTCAACGTGATAAAAATAATGCTCAGATTGGTGTAGGACCCATATCTATGCTTTCTAGGTAGGCCCAAGGCAGAGATATAAGATGTTGTCATTAGAGGTACTATTCTTGTCTGTGATCAGATGGCTATTATATTAATTGATCTTGGTTCTTCTTTCTCATATGTGTCTGTCAATTTTGTTGTGGGTTGGACATGTTGTGTGATTTACTTGAATTTTCAATTCACATTTCTACTCTTATTAGTGATTCTGTTATTGTTGATAGGATTTATCGCTCTTTCTCTATTATGTCTATAGGGTATCAAACTTGGATAAATTTTGACATGGTAGATTTTGATATAATTTTGAATATGAGTTGGTTGTCTCAGTATCTTTCTATACTGGATTGTCATACTAAGATAGTGAATGTGGCTATGCCGAGAATGGATAGACTTAAGTGGGAGGATGATTATAGTCCTTCTCTAATGAAACTTATTCCCTTTCTGCGTGCAAAGAGATTAATTGGAAGAGGTTGTTTGGACTTCCTAGCACATCTTCGGGACACTTCTATAGAGGTCTCATCTATTGAGTCAGTTTCTGTGGTGTTTCAATTCTAAGAGATTTTTTCTGAAGATTTGTCTGGTATGCCACCAGGCCATGGCATTGATTTCTATATTGACCTAGAGCCAAGTACTCATCCTATTCCTGTTCCTCCCTATAGGATGGATCCGGCTGAGTTGAGAGAGTTAAAGGTTTAGTTGCAGGATTTGTTGAGTAAGGGTTTTATCCATTCGACTGCCTCTCCATTGGGTGCTCCTATCTTGTTTGTAAAGAAGAAGAATGGTAGTCTTCGTATGTGTATAGACTATAGGCAGTTGAACAAGTTAAATTCCTTAATAAGTATCCTTTGCCCCGTATTGATGATTTATTTGACTAGTTGCAGGGTGCATTTCTATTTTTTTAAGATCGATTTGAGTTCCGCGTATCATCAGCTTAAGGCTCATCCTGATGATATTCCTAAGACTACTTTTCGAACTCGATATGGGTACTATGAGTTTCTTGCGATGTCTTTTGGGCTGACTAATGCCCCAACTAATTTTATGAGTTGATGAATGGGATATCTGAACCCTACTCGAATTCTTTCATGATTGTTATTATTGATGATATTTTGGTTTATTCTAAGAGTAAAAAGGAACATGAGAATCACTTAAGGATTGTTTTGGGTTTGTTAGAAGAGAAAAAACTTGATGCGAAGTTTTCTAAGTGTGGGTTCTAGTAGGCTTCTGTCTACTTTTCTATGACAAAAACTTGATGCAAAGTTTTCTAAGTATGGGTTCTAGTAGGCTTCTGTTTACTTTTCTTCATAAATAATGTGTGATATATGTTGTGTGTGTTATGGATGTTAGGCTTGATTATGAGTAGGATGACTTAGCCTCAATTGTTGTTGTTTAGAGTTTAGATGCAGTCTTGGGACCCGTAAAATGGCATGTTTATACTCTTTTGAATCCTATTTCTTTTTCTCTCTAGTTTAGATTAATTGTAGTGTGGTTATGATGTAAACCCATGTTTGGGATGTGGTTTTAGTATTTGAAGCATGATTTATATATTTAGCCTTATTGGGCTAATGTGGTAGTCTTGAAATCATAAGTTGCATAGAGTTGACTTGAGTACCTTGTTTCTAGCTGAAGTTGCTATCTTAGGCTTGAATATGGCTTACTTGACATCTAAAAGATGAATTATATACCTTAGCCTAGTTTGGGTCATAGTGTGCATATTTATGGAAATTGAGGATTAGAAGTGGGATCATTTGACCCACTTAGGTCTAAACTTATGTTAAGTCTTGTGGGCTTAGTTGCGGATGTTAGACATAGATGATTCTAGTAAACCTTAGAATGAGATTACTTCGTAACTTGGTAACTTGTATTGATGTTCCCGGGATGTGGATTTTGAGTTATAGTTATGATACTTCCTATGGAAGTGATATTGGGCATTTAGAGATGATATTCCTCCTAGATACGTTATGTGGACTATAGAGATGCTATTTCCTCTTAGACTTGATGATTGGTCTATAGAGATGTTATTTCCTCTTAGATATGTAAATTGACCTAGAGAGCTGATATTTCTCATAGTCATTATGTATAACCTACCGATATAAGATATCCTATAGAGGATTACATATTTATCTATAATATGCCTCCAATATGTGAGATACCTCTTATATGTGAGATGATTAGAGATATGCTATGGCTTATAAATATGATTATCGATATGAATTTTGGATATATATATATATATATGGGCCTAAGGCCGTAATTATGATGTTGTGATTATTTTGGATAAATTAATAGGCCAAGGGTTGTGTTATGATAATGATTGAATATTTGAGGAGTGTTTATCAATGCAAAGGATAGTATTACAATTTATGAATACATATATGTTTGTATGCATATCTATTCGGTATGGGATAAAGGAAGATGCAGTATGTTGCTTATGACTTTATTGATTGGATACTGATGATGGCTAGGAATCTAATGTATTAGTTAATGAATCTTGCTTAGTTGAAACATGGTAGCTAGCGATGGTTAATGCATGACTTATAGTGAGGTCTGGTCTAGCATAGGTGAAGATTAGGGAGCATTGATGACTAAGTTTGTGATGCCGATTAGTCGATAAACGAGGAGTTGTGTGTTAATAAGGCTAAATAATAAGGGATGTTGGTAATAAAAGGTGACTAGTTAATAACTTTGAATAGTTGTTAAATGGTTAACTAATGAATAGTTAAGCAAGGATTAGTTGGTAAACGATGGTTAGATAATGAATGTTGTCAGTCAATAAAAGATGGTTAGGTGACAAGTAGTAATGAGTTGTCTAGTAATAATTAACGGATATAGGATGATTAGTTGATAATAATGAATGGTGGATAAATGATTGTTTTGGTCTAGTGATGAACCTTGACTAGATGTTAGATGCTGGCTATTAAATAAATAGTGGTTAGTTGCTATCTAGTGAATAAGGATTATATGAAGGATAATGTTTAGGATAATAACTAGAGGTTATGTGATGACTAGCGAACTAGTGATTCTATTATAATAAGTGTTGGTTAGCTAATAACGAGTAGTTGGGAAGTATTAACTAAATAGATATTCTATGGTGATATGACTATTTTTTATGAGTATTTTAGTGAATGTTATCCGGTAATAACTATTATGATGATATGGTTATACCCGGCAAAGCCGGAGCATACTGTTGTGATGATATTGATACCCAACAAGGCCAGATGATATATTTATAATATGTTGATACCCAGCAAGGCCGGAGGATACTATTGATGATATGTTGATATCCGACAAGGACGGAGGTTGATTACGATGATGATGGTCCTGATGAGGACAATTATGATGAGTTGCTATATTGATTGTGTACTTTGCATTCATTCCTTCATGCGCATCGCCTCTCACTAGTATGCACCTATATTTATCAGCCGGTATAGGACGATTGCATATATATGGGTGAAGAATATACCTTGTGTTACTGTATACAGACTGAACCTTCCGAGTCTGGGGCGGTGGGGGTACGCATAGGCTTAGCTAGGTATTTGGTTGTCCGTAAGTTGAGGACTAAGGAGATTGCGACTGTGAAGGTCCAGTGGAAGAATCGTCCTATTGAGTAGGCCACTTGGAAGACCAAAGTAGACATGCGTAGCAAGTATCCACATATTTTTGGTGATTCAGATAATTCTCTAGTTTCCTTTATTGTCGTTTGTTGCCCGTTCGGGGATGAACGGTTGTATCATTGGTATCTGATGTAATGACCCTCCCAGTCGTTTGTGAAATTTTCTCATTCTCTCTATTTTAGCGCTCTCCATTGTTTGTATACGTGAATTATGACTTACGGGTAGGATAGTACCAACCCTCAAGGTGTTTAGAAGTAATTTAATAAGTTATTGAATTATTGAGGCTTAATAAAGTAAGTTCGATTGCGGTCAATATTTAGTCAAGAAGACCTCAATATGGTATTTTAATGTTTTTAATAGGTTACTCACATATTTAATTTATTTATATGGGGTTCCGAATTAATTTTGGAGGATTTATAAAAAATTTAGGGTATTTTTAATAATTAGTAATTTAGTAAGTCAAAACCCAAATCCATTACTTTTCCCTATATCAGATAATCTGATTACAGTTAATTAAACTAATAGGGTTAGTAGCTCTTAATATTTCAATTTACAGTCGAAGAGGTGACACGGTACCTTAGAGCGTAGCATCAGGTAATGTCACGTTTAACTGGCACACAATTGTATAAGCATGTGTTTGTTGGCAGTGAATTAAGATAGTGGATAGAATTGTTAGCCAATCACATTAATATAACTAATTTAATGGTCTAGTTGGCAGTGAAAAATTGATAAAGTTGTTGGCTTAAGATTAGTTAATGTTATAGTTTTCTATGATACTTGAAGTAATATGAGAGTTACAGTGTATTAATTTTGTTATTTCGTAATTTGCTTCATGTTGCGGGATTAGATAAGTTGAGGATTAGGTCTACAATTTTTAGAGTAAGAATTTATAATGCAGATATTATTAAATGCGTATCTTTATGGAAATTATATATTGGAATAGATTTTGAACATTGTGAAAGTTTGAGGAAAGGCAAGGCGCTTCCGAACTAATTGCATTTGAAATTCGTTGGTTGAGGTAGGTTACGGTTTAATTGGAGTTTAGACTCGGCTTAATAGTGTGTGCTCCTAAATTGGATACTTGTTGATTGGTATTCATACATGCTTGAAATTGTTGATATTTGGATTGTTACTGCGTGTATATATGATTACTGAAAATTCACTTGATGGAATTGTCTTATGACTTAAAATCTACTTGTAAACTTGATACATTGTGTTGTATGCTTTGAGGTTGTGTAAATGTGATATTGATAATACTTATATATGTTGGATCGGGTACCACCCCGATACGGATATGTATATGTTGGATTGGGTACCACGCCGGTACGGATATGTATATGTTGGATCGAGTACCACGCCGGTATGGATATGTATATGTTGGATCGGGTACAACGCCGGTACGGATATGTATATATTGGATCAGGTACCACGCCGGTATGGATATGTATATGTTGGATCGGGTACCATGCTGGTACGGATATCTACATATTGGATCGGGTACTGCGCCGGTATGTATATGTTGGATCGGGTACCACGCCGGTATGAATATGTATATGTTGGATTGGGCACCACGCCGGTACGGTACATGAACAAAAATTGAACAAAAATAAGTCTCATAGCATGTGTGTACATATTTGTGTTGATTCTGTAGATGTTTACAGTATGGTTGATACTCTTGATGGTTATGTGGCTTGTTTGTGAGCATTGTTTGACCTGTTGTTGCTGTATTGTTGATTCATTGAATATTTATTGTGTGACAATGTCTGTCTACTTGTTATTTGATTTATGTTGTGTACATGCTATTAAATTGAGTTGGCCTATGATACCTACCGGTACATAGTGGTTTGTACTGATACTACCCTGTACTCTTCTTTTGTTGAGTGCAGAAAATATTCTAGAGGATCAAACATGACCTCACCTCTAGAGTTTGATATCAGATCTTGACCCAAGGGTGAGCACTTCATCTCCAGGCTGTCATAGGTCATCTTATTTATTCTTATCCATATTTTGGGCAATAAAATATTTTTTTTATTTACTTTATTTTGGATATCACTTTAGATATGATCTTTGGTAGTAGTTCTTGTACGATGACTTTCGGGTCTTGGGAATTTTTGTAAGTAGTTTGCTTGACGCCCGCATTAAAATTGATTAGTCCTGAATTATTGTTAGTATGTTGATTTTCTAATAATATCATCTTATTATTGACTAAGTGATTTGGTAATGATTCGGTTTGGATAGTTCTCCCACAAGAAGATTAATGTGGGTGTCACTCATGGCTATTTGGGTCATGACAGCATTACATCCTTATATCATATTCATTCATGAAACATTGGTACCACCGTGGCAACATCTGAGAAATACTGACAACACCTTTTCAAAACACTCCCCGAGGAATATGTCGGGGAGGAGATATTGTAACACCTTATAAAATCCTTTCCGATGAATGTTTCGGAAAGGAGATATGAGATAGTGGATTGTATACGGGTTGACGAACCGCCCATTGGTCCTACGTTGGAAAACTTTAGCTCTGTAGGTGTATACGGGGATTATGCGACGATCTCGGAGATTGTGCGATGACCTTGTGCATCATCATCATCATCATCATATACATTGAACTTAGGTCATTGTGTTTATATTGTGTTGTATTTCCATATTAACTTGTCATCTATATATTTGTCTTACTTTCATTTACTTGTATTTGATGATCTTGTAGCTACATGTTCTCCCTTGTTCTACTTATATGTGACATAATGTATACTTGTGTTCTATCTTGGTGTGTTATTGTAATATATGTGATATATTAGAACTGTTAGTGCAAGCGGTGTGGGCTGCCATTGTGGGACATTTTCTTATTGCAGGTGATGTGCCCATAGTGTGTATTTTGTATGCTTTATTTTCTACTTTTCTCGGTCATCCTATGATACTTACTGAGTACAAGTGGACCGTACTTATGCCTACTGCACCCTTTCAGTGCAGGTCCTAGCCCGAGTACGCCTCAGCTTGCTTGACTCGGGCAATTATTGGAGCTTCCAAGGTAGCGATTGGGCATTCATGTATCCCGAGTTCACCTCTATCTTTCTGTATTAGTTATGTCTTTGTGGTTATTTTTCTGATGAACTTGACTCCAGGATTGTATTCGGAGTTCTTATACTGTTGACACCAGATTTTGGGAGTTATGACTACATGCGTTGATTTTATTCTTTTCGCTTTTATTATATCTATGTGGTTTAGTTCCGTGCATTTTCGTCTTTTTTTCCTGTGTATCAGTTTGGGTGAAAGTCTTACTTGTCAAGGTTCGCCGCGACAAGTGTCATCATGACCTATCGATTTTTGAGTCGTGAAAGTAACTCTCAAGACCCCCTTTTCACTATTTTTCAAACAAAGGGTTGAAATACAAAATAAAGGTTCCAAACCTAAACCAACCCTGCTACTAACCCAAATTCGTCATTTCTAATTTAATGAAACTGTCCAAATTATCATCCGCGACTCGAAACATCAAATGTTGGTCGAAGTCAACTATATGACTTTTAAAGCCTCTAAAAATGACAAACTCTCTCAAACCATCCTAATGGCATTGGGAACCGTGTCAATCATCTTTACACCAAAAATCAACATGTAGCAACTACATGAAAAGGCAAAATGATTAGAACACAGAAAAATTTCATAAATCAGGTCCTTACAGTATGCCTCGCTTTCATTTTTAGTCAATCCAAAAAGAATGACACATTATTCTATATTTAGTAACGATTTAACTTCAAAATATCTATTCTATCCTTAATTAAATAATTTATAGTCACACAAACATTTACAACTAATTTTAAACCACAAGTTTCAAAATTCTTTATTTTTTTCTTAAACTATGTGCCAAGTAAAACTAATATAAATTGGGATGGAGGGAGTAACAAAAACTTTTCAAGGTAAGCACCCATTTGGCCATAAAAATAAAAAAACACACTTTAATTGGTATTTTTGAAATTGAAAATAGAGTTAGAGTTGTGTTTGGCCAAGATATTTTGAAAATGAATGCTTTTGAAGTTAAAAAAAATAAAGAAAGTGAAAACAAATTAACTTTTTTTTCATAATTTATTAAAATTAAAGTTATTTTGTGAAAATAAAAAATTTAGATAATTTTAAAAAATAAATTAAAAAGTGCAGTGAATCCAAAAATAGTGAAAACATCTCTTGAGGTATTTTTCAAAAATCCAAATATTAGAAAAGGTCAAACAAGTATTCCGAAATAAAGCGAAAACATATTTCGCAATATTATGAATAATATTCATGTTCAAATGTCTACTTAATTTTTAAAATAAAGTATATTTCATGACATTTTGACTAATTAAACATGAAAAGGTTGTAAAACTTTTTCCATAATATAATTTTCTCCATACCAAACACCTCCTAAATGAACTAGCAGTATTCTAATTTATCCAGCTCATAGAGCACCTCAAAGTAGATGCATCTGTAACAAGCTTGGTGTATTCGAGAAAGAACTGGAATTAGTGACATGAAGAAGTTAAAGAATTATCAAGTTCACCAAAAATATGCATTACGAATAAAACGTCAGCTTGCTGAGCACAATCGAAAAATGCACAACATATAGAGGTTGAATAAAGGATCTTTCAAAAATAGGTACACTTTGCTGTAAAATTCGTTTTTCATAGTCATATTTTACATAATTACTATTTATAGTCGTTGTATTCAATTTACGTCTGTTGTATTTGGTTTTATCAATAGTCCGTATTCATATAAAATATAAATATAGTACCTATTTAGTCATTGTACTCTATTCACATCTGTTGTATTCATTTTTCCTCAGTGGTCTGTATTCATAAAAAAACATCAATACACTACATATTTAGTCTCGTCAAAAGCACTATCATTTATTTTTTTTATATTTTTTCTTATTCACATTTTCCTCGTTTTATCTTTTTTTTTTCTATTTTTTCCTTCTTTTTTTTCCTTTTTGTTCTTTTCTCTCTTCTATCTCTAATTTCTATTTCTCTTTCTTCTTTGATTTTTTTCTTTTTTGTACTTATTTTCTTTATCATTTTTTTTTAATTTTATTTTATATTTTATGTATTTTCAAAAAATATGACTAGTCGAGCACAAGTCATGGATCATAACATAAATACCACAATTGTTTATCGTATTTGTAGTCACAACGTCATTTATATTTTGTAGTCATTGATACAACTGTATTTGTATTTATATTTTAAAGTTTGCGCTTGTATTTGTATTTTATAGTTCGCAATTATATTTGTATTTGTTAGTTCGCACCATCATTTATATTTTATGTAACTCACTCTTGTATTTTAAAGAATTATTTTGTATTTGTATTTTATAATTGACTGTATATTATATTGGATTATATTTGTATTGTGATTTTATTATGTTTTGTATATTTAGATTATATTTGTATTCTATTTTTGTCGATGCCTTTCTATTTTTAAAGAATTATTTAATATTTGTAAGTTAATTGCATTTTATATTTAGCCGTGATTATGTGCAATTTATCATTTGTATTTGTATACAAACAAGTGAATACATTAATTGTATTTTCTTGATTCTGAAATATATAAATATGTAATGTATCATTTGATACAAATGTACCGTTTTGTATTTGTATGCCAAAATTATTATTCGTATTTGTAAATAAACAAATATCACTTGATACAGATACAATTACAAACAAATGATTTTACAATACAAATACAATATGTATTTGTATATATTGTATTTATATGAAAATTTAAATTGTATTTATTTGTATCAACAAATATGACTCGTATCAGTAAATACAAACAAGTATCCGTAGAAAGAAAATCAGTCGTTCATTTTCAAAAAATAAAAAATACAAATAATAGTTCGCATTTGTAATTGTATTTTATAATTTGCACTTGTATTTGTATGTTATAGTTCATATTTGTATTTTATAGTTCGCACTTGTATTTGTATGTTATAGTTGGCATTTGTATTTGTATATTATAGTTTGCATTTGTATTTATATTTTATAGTTCACACTTGTATCTTGTATCTGTGTGTTATAGTTTTCATTTATTTTTGTATTTTATAGTTCGCACTTGTATTTGTATGTTATAATTCGTATTTGTATTTTATAGTCTGTTCTTGTATTTGTGTTTGCTAGTAGACACAAATGAAAAGGAGAAAATATGAAGAGGAAAAAAAGAACAAAAAGGAGGAAAAAAATGAGAGAAAAAGGAGAAAAAATATTTAAAAAATGAGAGTTATATAAAATGGAGAAAAAAAAAAGAAAAAAAAAAGGAGAAAAAATGAAAAGGAAAAAAAAAAGAAAAAAGAAAGTGATTAAAAAAAAGGAAAAGAAAAAATAAAGATAAAAAACGAAAAAGGAAATTGAAAAAGGAGAGTGATAGAAAATAGAAAAAAAAAATACATGAGAGACACTATGAATTGTAATTAGAGATAATTAATAGGCAAGAAGGTGCTACGAGTTGTAATTAATTAAAACTTAGGCTAAATAAAGTAATTAGGAGTCTATATTTGCAAAGTTATATAGTTATCCTTGAATAAAAGCAACCGCACAATTATTTATTAGACACAAATTTCAAGTTCTTTATCTCGTACCTACGTTATGTTATTTTTTTTCTGACGTTCATCAATAAAAGGAGTTCCACGAATCCTTCTGTTGTACAGTCCAGCTCCTCTTTCCTATTGCTAGTTACTATATCATGTTTCGTCCACTCTCTAGCGCCTTCAACGCCAATAACTACAATTATACACGACATACTAGACAATAATTCACGTATATGTGGTTTCACACAGATACATCAACATAGGATGAAACCATCTTGAGGACATAAACAGGATCTTCTACTTTGATGGTCTTTCTCTCTTGTGCAAGAGAATCCACCCACACTAAATGCTGACCGAAGTAAATCTGCATCCAATGCAAAATTAGCAAATAACTGAATATGTCATTGTGCTAAGTGAATGATTGACGAGAACTTATTTGCTTACTCTGCCTTGTGGTTTCTTGTTTGTCTTTAAAACTTCATCTGAACGGAACTTCATGAGCGTTTCACTTGGCTCGGAACCTGCTTCTGCAGTTTCTTGATTGATTGTTGGTACCTGAAAGCCATATGTGAAATGTTAACAAAGAAAATGAGCTTTTTATTATTATTGGAGCTTAATTCATGAGAACCATTAGTTGCATAACATAAAACCTACAGAAGTGGCAAAAGAAGTGGAACTTCATTCTTCCTACACATAGAGCCTAGATTTCATTACTGAGAATTTCAACCTCAAGAAGTTTTGAGACAATAAAAACCTTACATTTTACCCAGCCATAAGTTTGCAGATCCCCTTTTTGCTTCACTGTTTTTCTTTGTTGGTATCTCTTTCGGAGGATGTGTCTGCATATTTTTTCTTATTCGCATGCATACTTAATATATTATGTGTGTGTGTATTCAGACAAAAGTGCTACATGTCATTCCCTGAATCTTCAACAATTCCAAAATAGTGGCAATCATAAAGATTTAGAGAAAGGATAACTTTTACCTTGCAGCGATAGCATAGCTCTGTGCTATGGAATGTATTTTCACCTATTTTGATATCCTTCCATAAATCTTCACAAAAGGGATCCGATCCATCAATGAGGATACTATGAACAGTTTTCCAACAGTAGAATGTTATTATTGATGCAAAGATAGAATATCTATGTTAACAACCAAGGAAAATAATGATCGTTTATGGGATTTTCAGCAGAAGGCACAGGTTCTATTCAAAGATTCATATAACCATACGCGTCTTTGGCCCAAAGAAGTCAATGTCATAATCTTAACAAGAACACCATTTAGAGGGGTCATGTTGAAGGCAATTATTAAGTTCTTGATGAATACCGTCTGAACAACTTTAAGGAAGTTCCTATGGTATACTGTCTATATATATATATATATATATATATTGGGGGTATGGGAAGGGGAAATGGGGGAAGGGATTACAAGGTGGGGAATCAACCCTCACCAACAAGGTGAAAGTCCAGGTAGCTCGTTAACGAGCTGAGCTACTTCCCTCCTTTGGTATACACTATCACAATATATAGAGGACTGAGTTTCTCCTTCTAAAGGATTGAATAAGAAAGAGAAGATACTTCGGTCTGAAGCGGTTAATTGACACAGGCTCTTTGAGTTGTTCATTTAATAAATCCAGTGATTTCTGCCAAAGAAAAAGGAATCAGCTTAAGAAAATTTTAAAAAAAAAATTGAGAGAAGTAGAAAGGGATGATAATTGTCTAACCTGGGATGTAAGGAGGAAGGGATATGCATCATTAAATTTTATTTTGTACCCGGGAGCATAATTAGGGTCGGTAGGTCTAGACTGGGAAACTGCACGAGTGAAACAGAGTGAAATGATTACGGCTGAGGGGGTCCCTTGTTTCCAGATGCACACATCTTTAACTACATCCATTTCAACTTATGTGACATAGTTAGTTGGGTACAGAGTATAACAAAGAAAAATTATTGAAACTCTTGGCCTTAAATATACCATGAGCAGTGGCAGATGCAACATTCAAGCACCAGGTTCACCCGAACCTAAAACTTTTTACTCAGAGCATAAGTTTATGTGTATAAAGTCACTAAAATTGCAAAAATAAGGTTTGAAGCCCATAGTTTGAAGAGTATAACAGGTTCACAACTAAAAGCCTTAACGATTGAACCCATAGAATTTTAAAAACCTGGATCCACTTCTGGCCATGAGATGTTTGCACCTATACAATCATGCCATTAAGAGCACAAGGGGAAGTTTAAAGTTAAACTATTCTCAAATTTAGAAAAAAGTGTCATTCTTTTTGGAACATACTAATAAGGATATAGTATACACATATAATGGAACGAAGAGTGTATACAATTGACTGTTCAAGGACAAGCTTTAAATTAAGATATGACCAAAATATGGAGTCAAAGACACTAGAGTAAACCACAGATCATTACCATTTCCAATATTGTTATATTTCTAGGCTAAATACAGCCTCTGGAGACATCAACGCCTAAACTGTATAGTTCCCTTTTTGGAATTCCTTTAGTCGGCTTTCTGTTAAAACCCCTTCCCCCTCTATACCCAAGAAGAAAGAAATTAGCTGTAGTTGAAGTCACACTAAATACAAGTTTTAGAAGCGAAAGAAAAACATACAACATAAAAAGCAAGTACTGATGTCCAGTGTTTAAACAAAGGGACACTGTTGAAATTATTACATTGATCCTTTGATATTTTTAATCTTTCACCCGTTATAAGTCAAAGCATCTAGCTTGACACAGAAACTGTAAATGATGCTAAATTTTAGTGAAGCAGATTAGCTCATTAAAACTAGCAAATCTTCATAAACAACTTTAGCAATGAAATGCAGTTGCATGACCAAGTTGCCAAAAAAGTTCTTTATATGTGGATTTGTTAATCACTCATTTGGTCACCTTCAACTTTCTGGTTAGAGTGACAGAGGCAACTAGAAAGTGAAAAATACAGAGAGAGATAATACAAGTGATTATAGTGCCAAAGGAATAGTGTTAAAGAGGTTCAACCTACACTCTCCAAGCCCTTATGTGTCTGGGTTGTAGCTTCTAATGCCAAGTATTCTAAAGCATTTCAAGGTTAAATGCAATATAATAAAATTAAAAATGATCTGATGATTTTGGTTGATTACAAAGAGGAAATAGGAGTAAACCTTCATTGAAACGTACGAGACGACTAGGTTTCCCTAGATATTTGGAGAACCACTTTGATGCTTCATCTCCTTCATCCAAAGCAGAGCCAGACCATTCCCACACAGACACACCATGTGCTACTTCAGATGGTTCAACAAGTGGGACTTTAAGCACATCCATACCAGGGGCTCTTATCACTGTCCAAAAAGGTGAAGTAGATACTAGTGAGGTCATATTTGTTTGTGATCATAATTTCCTTATTGGAGTTGACGAATGTCTCAATTTGAGGCCCTTAAAAGATATGATGAAGCTTAGGAAATGCATTTATTTTGTTTGATAAGTATCGGGAGATGGTTTAACCAGTGGGACTTTAAGTACAAGCATAACAGGGGCCTTCTCACCACCCGAAAAGATAAACTATTGACACAAGTGAAAGTTCTACAGTTTTTGTGATAATAATTACCTTAGTCTTGGAGTTCATAGAATTCCTCAAAAGATAAATTGCATTTATTTTTCAGTTGAGTATCAAGAAATGCAAATTAATTGAAGTAACCAGTTAATGGGGTTCAACATAAAAGATGCAAACAATATAAGAAACTTCCCTTGTCATTTCACTTCAAGAAGAAGAAGAAGAAGAAGAAGAAGAAGAAGAAGAAGAAGAAGAAGAAGAAGTAGTAGAAGAGAGAGATAGAGACAATTGAGAGAGAAGGAATTGGGTTTATTTCATATCATGCGGTAATTGAGTGATTACATCAACTATTAATAAAAAATAGAAGTTGATCAGTTATTCTAACTAACTGAACAGTTGTAGCTAACAGACTCCACTAACTGCTCTTAACTAATTTCTGGAACACAACTACTGTACCAACATTGTATTTAACTAACTTTTGAATTCTAATTTGCATTTCTATTTACGATAACAGTACTCCCCCCTAATACAAGATCCTTGTCCTCAAGGATCAAAAGATGGAAAACGAGTCTTTAACACAGTAACAAATTCCCAGGTGGCCGCATCAGCAGGAAGACCAATCCATTTCACCAACACCTGAACAACAGCTTTGTTGCCTTTCTTGATCATCCGTCTTTGCAAAACAGACTCAAGCTGAGGACAGTTTGGATTAGCCAACTCCACAGTAGGTGGGCAAGATATAGTGGTAGGTACTTCATAACACTTTTTCAACAAGGAGACATGAACCGTAGGGTGGATCTTGACAGAAGTAGGTAACAAGAGAGTGTAGGCCACAGGACCAACCCCTTTTATGATCTGAAACGGTCCATAATACTTGGACGCCAAGCTTATGATTAGAGTGCTGCGAGATAGTAGCTTGCTTGTAGGGTTGTACCTTGAAGTAGACCCAGTCCCCAACATCAAAATGTTTCTCACTCCTATGTGAATCGGCCTGTTGTTTCATCCTCACTTGAGCCCTGAGCAAGTGGTGCTTCAATAGTTGTAGCTTAAGCTCCCTATTAAGTAGTGTAGTGCCAACATCAGTAGAAGCAGATTCACCTGGTAGATAAGGAAGATGAAGAGGAGGAGGCGGACCATATAATGCCTCATAAGGAGTAGTCTGAATAGCCGAGTGAAAACAAGTATTATACCAATACTCGGCCATCGGTAAGCAGGCAGACCAATTAGACGCATCATCACTGCAGTACATCTGTTCAGTACCTCAGTTTGACCATCCAATTGAGGATGGTAGGCTGTGGAAGTATGAGCAACACACCTTGAAGGCCTAAGAGTTCCTGCCAAAAGGAGCTGAGGAAAACAGCATCCCTATCACTTGTAATAGCATCCGGTAGACCATGTAACTTCACAATATTATCGAGGAACACCTGAGCGACATAGTGAGTTGTATAAGGATGTTTCCGGGGAAGGAAATGGCCATACTTGCTCAGTCTGTCAGCCACTACCAAAATGACCTCATATCCATGAGATTTGGGTAAACCATCGATGGAAATCCATGTTAATTTGAGATCACACTACCTCAGGGATGGGTAGAGGTTGCAGTAAACCAGGGTAAGCAGCAAGATCTGATTTATTTTTTCTGACATACGTCACACCTTTGAATGAATTCCTTCACTTCTATTCTCATGTTCTTCCAATAGAATAGAGTTAGTAACCTCTTGAGAGTAGCTTCCAATCCCAAATGGCCCCCATGAGGACCAGCATGCCATAGAGTCATGACATCAGTTCTCAGACTCTGTACCTTACCAATAACTAATTTCCCTTTCCTTCTCAATTGACCCTGTAACCAAGTGAATTGTTTATGAGAAAAAGGGTCAACCTGCAAGTCTTCAATTAGCTTCTTGAGCTCAGGATCAGTATGCCAACCGTCTACAATAGCATCAAACAGATCAGTATTGGTAGGAGAAATAATAAGAGCAAGTAACTCGGCACCAGTAACCCTTGAGAGGGCATCAGCCACTTTATTTTCAGCACCCTTTTTATATTCAATAGTGTAGTCAAACGACATCAATTTAGTTAGCCACAACAACTGTGAATTTGTATGCAATTTTTGTTCCATTAAGAACTTCAATGCCTTTTGATCAGTTCTGAGTACAAACTTCTAACCTAAAAGATACTGTGACCACTTAGTAACAGCCTGAACAATAGCAAGGAGTTCCTTATCATATACGGATAATGCAGCATGTTTTGGAGACAAAGCCTTGCTAATAAGAGCTATAGGGTGCCCTTCTTGCATTAGTACAGCACCAATACCATATCCGCTCGCATCAGTTTCCACAACAAATGGCTTGCTAGCATCAGTTAAAGCCAGGACAGGACAGGAGATTGAGTCAATGCATCTTTCAACTGTACAAATGCATCATGAGCATCTGAATTCCATTTAAACCTTCCCTTCTTTGTCAAATCAGTAAGAGGCTTGCAGATAACTCCAAAACCTTGGAGGAATCTCCTGTAATAACCAGCCAATCCTAAAAAACTTCTTAACTGCTTCAATGTAGTAGGAATAGGCCAATTCCTGACAGCCTGGATCTTCTGAGGGTGAGTAGAGACACCTTCAACAGTGATAAAATGGCCAAGATACTCAATCCTGTGAGCACCAAAGAAGCACTTGCTTTTCTTAGCAAATAACTGATGCTCAACCATTTTCAAAAATACAGACTTCAGATGTACCATATGTTCTTCCATAGTTCTACTATAAATCAGAATATCATCAAAGAAAACCAGCACATATTTCCTTAAAAACTTTTGAAATACAAAGTTCATCAACCCTTGAAAGGTTGCAGGGGCATTTGATAATCCAAAAGGCATGACTAAGTACTTAAAATGTCCCGAATGAGTTCTAAAAGCAGTCTTAGGAACATCTTCTTTAGCCATCCTCAATTGATGATATCCCGACCTTAAGTCAATTTTAGAGAAGACCTTGGATCCACCTAGATCATCTAACAAGTCTTCAACAATAGGGATTGGAAACTTGTTTTTGATAGTAAACTTGTTCAAGTCCCTATAATCGACACATAATCTCCATGTGCTATCCTTCTTGCCGACCAACACTACAGGTGAGGCAAAAGGACTGCAACTAGGCTGAATAATTCCCTGATCCATCATTTGTTGTACTATGTTTACAATAATATCCTACTTAACTGAAGGGTATCTGTTAGGTCTGTTATTCACAGGTTCAACCCCCAGTTGTAATACAATCCTATGATCAAATATACCCCTAGAAGGTGGTAGATTAACAGGTTCTTCAAACAAAGCAGCAAATTCTGATAATACCTAGGAGTTAGCACTTGACAGCTAGAGACTCTAAGTAGATGTTTTCTCCCCTTATACTGGAATTCCATCGTCAAATTCCTGAAATTCAACTTTGATATCACCAAGTGTCTCCCAATACACCACCACAAGATCCTAGAGGTAACAATAAGAAATCAGCAAAAAATTCAGCACCTTGTAACAACCAAGTTATAGTAATCACCTTATGCACCTTCATACTACCATTTGCGGCAGCCACTACCTCGGGGTTAATAGATCTCACTTCACACCCTAACTTCTTGACCAATTCAGGATCTATAAAGTTATGAGAGCTCCCCGTATCAATCAGTATATGCAATTCCATTTTTGAGTGATAACCAGTTACCTTAAAGGTCCTAAATCCCAAGAATCCATTCAAGGCATGCATAGAAATCTCCATGTGTTCTACAGGCTACCCTAACTCTTGCTTATCAACAGGCTCATCTTGGGCTTCTGCTTCTAGATCTTCAACTGATGCCTCTAATTCTTCTGTCTCATCTGCTTCTAACAAATACAATTGCTTGGAAGTTTTACAATTATGTCCAAGCATATACTTTTCATTGCAGAAATAGCACAAGCCTTTTGCCCTTTTGTTATTCATCTCTTCAATACTCAAAGTTCTCCAATTCAATCCCTTAGAAAAAACAGAATTTGTGCTACAAGGAGTAGGCAAAATTCCTTTGCTGCTCAATACTTCTGATCTGCAAACCTCGTTGCAGTTACCTGAGAATTATTAGTGGGTGTTGCCTCATAGCCAACAGATAAGCCTCCTGCATTCTTGCAATTTTGTATACTTGAGAGAGAGAGGAAGGCTTGGTGATCTTAGCGGCTATATTCAATTCTGTTTTTAAGCCCCCAATATAGCAACTGATATCATTCTCTTTTGATAGGTTCACTCTTGTCAAACTACTTTCAAAAGCTGCTTGATATTCCCTTACACTTCCTGTCTGCTTAATCTTTTTAATCTCTTCCAAGGGATCATCAAAATCGATCCCAAATCTCTCCACTAAAGCACCAACATACTCCTTCCAACTGATAGTTTGTGAGTATTGTCTATAACTCATAAAAGAAACATGCCATTGGATTGCTTCACCCTCCAATTGCAATGATGCATTGTTAACCTTCTCATCATCCGCAATATTCTCCATAGAGAAGAACTGCTTAATCTTGAACAACCAAGATCGAAGGTCAGCCCCAGAAAATTTCAAGAAATCCATCCTTGACCATCGCGTGAAATGCGATTGTTGAAAATTCGAAGCAACATGAAAAGGAGAATTATTACCAAAATTAGGGCTCCTATCCTTTTCCCTGCGATTCCCCATTCCTCTTTCATGGTCCTGTGTCTCTTCATGCACCAATGGAATGATGTTCCTCCTATTTTCCCCCATCAATTATTGTTTCAATTCCATAACAGCATGATCCAAATTCTCCAATAATGAAACCTTGCCAGCTAAATGTCCCAACTCTGTTACCAAGCTCTGCAGCATCTCACGTAAATCCCCAATTTCTGCAGTAGCAGTTTCTGAAGTTGAGTCACCAGTTACTCTTGCTCTTTTCACCATTGTTGCCAAGGTCGAGTGGCTCTGATACCAATGTTACTCGATTACAGGAACCACAAGGATTAGAGGATCGAGTTGATTGCCCAGGAGTTAACTCGAGGATATAATCACAGAAGAAGAAGAAGAAGAAGAAAAAGAAGAAGAAGAAGAAACAAAGAGAGAGATAGAGATAATTGAGATAGAAAGAATTGGGTTTATTTCATATCATGTTGTAATTGAGTGAGTACATCAACTATTAACAAAAAATAGAAGTTGATCAGTTATTCTAACTAACTGAACAGTTGTAGCTAACAAACTCCACTAACTGCTCTTAACTAATTTCTGGAACTCAAACTACTGTACCAACACTGTATTTAACTAACTTTTGAATTCTAATTTGCATTTCTATTTACGATAACGGAAAGACAGAGTAAAGAAGTGATATGATATGGTTGAATCAAGAGATTCTCAATCAGAACCAACAACAACAACATACCCAATGTAATCCTATAAAAGAAGTCTGGGGAGGGTGGTGGGCCGTCGGTGGTGTGTATGCAGCCTTATCCCTACCTTGTGAAGGTAGAGAAACTGTTTCAGATAGATCCTCGGCTTATCACAGAACCCATTTGATTGATATTTAAGAAAGGGAAAGAAAGTACGAATTATGATATTGTTGGAAAAATGACTTATCCTATACAAAATTTCCATTCCTTTGGTTCAACAAATTAGACCAAAAAAGATACTGTATGACTTGGCAATAAATTTCCTCATAATCACACAGAGAAATGAAAAAATGAAAGAGACCATAAGGATCATAAAACATATTCTCTCACTAACCTAAAAATGAGCTTGCATTTGGTTCCCAGTCCTCCAATAATGCCTCATTTGGCAATTCAACCTCAACTAGAGCAAGTGATGGCTCTACTCTTTGAGTACATGCTCTGCCTTTGGAGTTCACAACTATCCACTGCCGATCCCATCGAAATCCTGAGTAAAACAAAGCACAAGAATTATTTGTTGGGTTCAAGAAATAAATATGAATATTTTAGTGCTAATTATTTGAAGCACTGGGTTATAATATCTCATTAACATTTTCTTCTAAAGTTCAATTGTTGCAAAGTTTGTTATAATACAAACATGCTACCAAGCATATGAAGTAACTCACTACATACCAAGCTTTAGCATTTATGCTGTTGCATCATACGCCTCCATGCTAATGGAAAATGTTATAATACAAAACAAGGCAGTCTCTAAATGATAATACTTTTAATTTTTCTTCAATTGGTAACTACAGGCCAAAAAAATAGTTTAACTAAATGGTCAATCAATTTGAATATTACAAGGCGTTGGTGATTCAAACCAAATTATGAGACAATTTGCCAAATTGAGAATTCAAACCTTGATATGCTTAAGTGGAAATGAACATTTACGGAAAATAGAGGAAGCCTCCGTTAGAGACCTCCAAGTGGTTTACAGTGCTCTTTTTTGTCCAAAATTTACAGTTGCCCGTTAATTACCAAAATATTTGTCAATGGGGTTTGACTTCTTAATGTATCTTTTGTTCTTCTTTTTTTGAACATTTTAATATTAATAGCTGACAGGAGTACCATAGGATGGCTTTGCCTTAAACAATTTACATACCCATATTTGGTTGGAAGACAACTGAACCCATATTTGGTTGGAAGACAACTGAACTACAATATGAGAATATTTTTGTGGCCCAGATTATCATATTTATTATATTATTTTGTAAAGCATAGTTTCTGATAGGATTCAAATTAAACTAGGCAGAGGATTGATATCCTAAGTATTAAGCTGTTAATAGGAGGATAGCTAAAATTTCCAGCATTTCATATGGGGAAAAAGGCTGCAAATGCAGAGTAAATACGCTATTTCACCATGCTAAGAAAGCTTATAGCATTAGTTCTACTAGCTAAAACCAAACATAGAAGAATCTGCAGATTTTGAAATTTCTGGACGGAAAAACGGCTATTTTGCAGCCAAAGAGAAAGAATGCCAAGTGTAGAGGTGTCAAATTCCTCTTCTTTATATTTAGCACCAAGAAAGTGTGAGTTACATGCAAAGAAAGTGCAAAAATATTTTCTTTATTAGCCATCTATACAACAACAACATACCCAAGTGAAATCCTATAAGTGAGGTTTGGAAATGGTAGAGTATACCCAGACCTTACCACTACCTCGTAGAGGTAGAGAGGCTGTTTCAGAAAGACTCTCAGCTAATGTGTAGAAATTCCAAGTACAAAGGAGCAGGAAACAATGAAGACAATATCGAGAAACAGTGCAAAGTCTCCAAGAAAGAAGCAAGAACATCAACAAAAAATGCAATAATCAAAACACAATAAAGAACATACCATGATAGATATCACAAGCAAGGACTACAATACTACGACTAGTACAAGGATAAACACCTACAAACCTAAGCCCTCGAAGAACACGACAACACTCCTACCCTACAAACCTTCGACCCTAATACACGTCCCTCCACACCTTACTATCTAAGGTCATGTCCTCAGTAACCTGAAGTTGTGCCATGTCCTGTGTAATCACTTTCCCAATACTTCTTCGACCTACCTCTACCTCTCTTCGTGCCGACTATATCTAACCTCTCGCACTAACTCACTGGGGCATCTGCACCACGCCTTTTTACATGTCCAACAATCCTAATCTCACTTCCCTCATTTTGTCCACCACGGATGCCACTCACACCTTATTTCGAATTTCGTCATTCCTAATCTTGTCGCACCTAGTGTGCCCACACATCCATCTCAACATCCTCATTTCCGCAACATGCATCTTCTTAATATGGGAGTTTTTGACTAGCCAACACTCCGCCCCACACAACATCGGTTTGACCACCACTCTATAAAACTTACCTTTAAATTTAGGTTGTATCTTTTTATCGCATAATACTTAAAAGGCAAGTCACTCCACTTCATCCATAATGCACCAATACGGTGTGTGATATCATCATCAATGTCCCTACTTCCCTGGATTATTAGCCATCCATATAGGGAAACTAATAACAATACAAAAACGATATTTACATGCAGAGAAGTAGCCTCGTATATTTCTAATCATTTATAATATTCAACATATACCAAAGAGACAACAAGTGACGCTCATGCAAGGAGCTCCTACATCCGACAAAATATAGGTTGACATTCTCTCCATAATACTTATGATACATAAAGAGATGGTATTCCAAATTTTCCATTCATCTTTGAGATTCTCCTTCTCTACCGACTGCAAAACGATAGCTTCAAGGTCTTAAGAATTACCCATTTGACTTAAGCGATGTTCAAAAGTATACTCCAAAATTCTGCTGCTATAGGGCAACACAGAAAATAAATGGTCCACACCTTCCAACTTCTTTTACACATAAAGCATCCGCTAAAGATAAGAACCCCCTTCTCATCAAACTATTAAGTGCAAGGCAGGCTTCATGTACCACAATCCACCCTAAACATGCAACTCTAGGAACGGAATCATTTGCCATTGCCAATCCTTACAGTTGCATCTGGACAGTTCGTTGAAACGTAGTGGTGTTGTCTAACCTGATTTAACGGTATAGCAACATCTGCTATTCTTTGACCTCTAAAGGAATCAGCCACTTACTTTGACGAATAACTTGTTACGCTACACTATTTTAGCCCTTTTTAGCGCAATACTTTTGACAAATCCTTTTGGCTGCACCCAACTATGACACTCCCATAATTATATCAATCACCTAGCGAACCTATCATACTTTGAGCAGGTCAAAGGGGTTATACCTATTTGGGCTGATTTCGACAGAAAAAGAGAGAGGAGAAATCAGAGAGCTGATTCTAACAGAAAGCAGTCAATTGGTTAGGAATCAGCTCCCGAATTCAGTTGACCGACTAGATAGAAAAGCAGACAACTCTTCTACTCCATCCGGTCCATATTAAGTGGTTCTTTTAGATTAGGCGCACTCCTAGAAAGTAAGAATGTTACTTACCCTTAAATATATGGTTGCTTGATTATGTCAAAATTCACTTTTCTAAAGAAGGGTCAATTTTGAAAAGAAAAACAATGAATACTTTCTTGATTATGTGAAAGTCAAACACCACTTATTTTGGACCAAAATGAAAAGGTGAAAACATCAGTTATTATGGATCTGTGGGGGTAAATATTCAAATCATCATCATATCCCCAAAGGTCTAAAGATCTATAAGGGTCCCAACTTGAACAAAAAGTTACTACTACCTCCATCACATTTTTCCCGGCACACTTTTTTCCACTCTGTCCCAGAAAAACAAGACAGTTTTCTCAACCATTTACTCTTAATATTCTCAATGATATTAGTTATTTGGGCCCAGTGAGAAAATTTGGCTATTAAGACTCTTCAAGTTTTCAATTAGCAAAATGGCCCACTTCTATTTTCTCATTTATCGGATTGATAATCGATCTATCTATATATAGGTCGAATCGATAATCGATCTATCAAATTGATAATCGATCTGTCTATATATCTATAGATCTGTCTCAAAAATGGGTCCTCTCCCTAAATAAAAAAACTTAAGATTCATTTAATTAAAAAATAGACTTAAAAGGTCTATTTAACAAAGAGTCCCAGGGGCAGTTGATATAAAGCTTCAGTCCTTTACAAAGAGAATGAAAAAAAAACCTCTGAAATCCTCGCCCCTACTCATTTAAAAGGATGAATTTTATGCTCAAAGTTTGATTAATCTATCCACGGCCAGTCAAACAATCATAAAGAATGTGTTCAGTAAATTCAGTGAAATTAAACAAGAAACAGTAAACACTAAACACTGTGACTTGCAAGAGATGAAGAGCAAAAATTCAGTAAAGCTTTTTATTGATATAAAGATAATACATAAAAGGAAAGGTGTAGAGAATAAGTATGGGAATTGAAGATAATAATAGATACCAGTAGAAGAAAGGGGTGCTTCAGAAACAGAAACACCACGGCATGATTTCAGTGGGTATATGAATATTGATCTAACTTGTGCAGCAGCTCCTACTTCTTTACCATCTGCCATACCAACTAAGGAAAAACTTACGCTCTTCACTTTTCAAATGAACTATAATTTGTCTCTTACAAGTTATTAAAACGGTGCTCTAGGGGCTAGGAGCTAAAAAGGTAATAGTAAATGAAGAGGCTGAGTTGATCTATCCACTCATTCGGCTCTGTCATCTCCTTTGGCTCCATTCATCTTGCCTTACTGGTAGGTGAGCTATATAATTTTATTTGGGTTTTATCGGAAAACACTTTACGGTAATTGATTTATCCGAAAAGCCTAAAATGCTCTTCAACAATTGAAAATTATGTAAATATATCCTTTATTCACCTTGGGTTCTAAAATATACTTTCATCTAATTATTTGGCCCTATTTTACCTTTATTCTTAACAAATAAATAATTAGCATTTTAACTTAACACGTGATAATTTTTTATTGATTGAATTTTTATTAATCAAAAGTCAAAAAAAAAAAATAACTTAACCCAAATCACTAAAATCTATCCCATCCACCGGACCCAAATCACTAAAAAAATTATTGAGCTTTATTTTTCCATCAATAGTTTGACCGACTTCAGGAATTATTTCTTGTTAAGAAATATAAATATGAACAAACGACAAGTCAAGCAACCAATATTGGAGAAGCAGATGACATAATATCAATGACGGGCCCTTAGTAGCATAGACGTAAATTGGGAAAAGAAAAAAAAAAAAAGAAATCATCTCAATTAATAACAAACAACAAGCAACACAAGAAAGAAAGAGAAAATAATTTATTTCTTTTTAATAAAAGGAACTGTGAGCGCCATCACTAGTGAAAATATCAAGCTCAATAATTTTTTTAGTGATTTGGGTTCCGATGGATGGGATAGATTTTAGTGATTTGGATTAAGTTATTTTGTTTCTTTTGACTTTTGATTAATAAAAATTCAATCAATAAGAAACTGTCACGTATTAAGTTAAAATCTTAATTATTGATCTGTTAAGAAGAAAGGTAAAATAGGGCCAAATAGATGGATGGAAGGGTATTTTAGACTCCAAAGGTGGAAGAAGGGTATATTTACACTATTTTTAATAGTTAAAGAGCATTTTAGACCCTTTTCCATTGATTTATTATATTTTTTTCATATTTAATAAGTTTTTTTTTTTGAGGAAACGATTTATATAAATTATAAAATAAAGATTCTTCTCACTTACACAATAACAAAAAAGCAATCACTTAGGGTAATCATAGTAATTTTATTATGCATATTTTAATACTTTTTATTGTTTGGTTTATCAATATTTACTTGATTTTGCATAATATTATATTATTTTTTATCTTAACAAGTGATACCAAATTCAATGGTTCAACGAGATAGCAAATAAGTTCAGGATAAATCAGTTTTAGTTATCGTTAATTTGACGATAACAAAGAGTTTTATAAAAATATCTGAAATACTATAGGTGTAAATAATTTTCAACAATTTTGTTATTACATATTTAAAAATAAAAATAAAAATAATTTTTAAAGATGAGCTTCAACTTTCAACTTCCGCTTACTTTTAACATTTGCGCTTCAATTTCAATTCATATTTACTTCAAATGCATTATCTCCGACTCTCAATCTAAGCTCACTTTTAACCGATATTATTTCTAATCGTGATAAATAGTAGTGATGAAAATTATGTGAAAGAGGAAACTAAAATTATTTTGTCAATAAAGTGCAATACTGATGGTGCAAGAAAAGAGAATTCAAGATTCAACTCTTATGATTTTATTCTAAGGAACCATAATAGAGAACCGATATATGCACAAGTAGGACACATTGGTACTGCTATCAACATGGAGGCAAAGGTTATATACTATTCGAACAATAATTTGCAAGGACATTCCGATGATAGATATAGGATACTATACCCATAAAGAATAATGCACAACCGCTAATATCGCAAATTTTGAAGAGAAGGTGAAGAACTACAAGAATGAAAAAGGTATCTCTTATGTAAGTTGCTACTTCATCAACTTCTAAAGACAACAACCATTTACGCAACACCCAATAAGAAATTTCTAACAAGCTATGTGTTTTGTTAAGTGGAAGGGTAGTTGACAACATTCAGATCTAAAATTCACTGAAGGATAACAAAGTCTTCACCAATATAGATAAGGATAATTTGAAAGATGGAAAAGAAGTGTGGACTAATCAGAAATCACAATAGAATAAGGTGGAGGAGCAGATTAAGGAAATTAAGGGGTCCACAAAATGGGAGACAATGTGGAAAGAAGATTCAATTAATAAACATCAATAAAGTAGTTAAAAAATATGAAACATAGAAAATAGTCACGATACTAATGGTACAAGACAAGGGGTGAAAAGGGGCTCTTACTTCTAACATAGTCAGTAGAAAAGGAAAATCATGGAGAGATAAAATGGAATTAAAAAAAGAGGACATAGAGAGTTAAGGTAGAAAAAGAAAGAAATTTCCTTAGAAAAATTATTTAAAAAATAAAGAAAAATAAATAGGTAAGGCTATGAAAACAATAAACAATAGATGGGACTAAAGTACAATATGTCAAAAATGCAATAGATAAATTAAATTCTTCAGATTCACTAGATGCAGTTGAGAAAAAATGGAAAGCATGGAATCAAGAAGATAAATATCTAATAAAGAGGAATAACAATTAAAGGGGAGGTAGAAGAGTTTCAACAACAAGAAGCTAATGTAGAAAGAAAAGGGACACAAAAAAAAAATTTGAAATAAACACTTTAGAAGCACATAGAGGAGAAGATAATGATAGAAGTAGAATTTATGACATGAGAAGAATAAACAATTACTACATATCCTCTAAGAACTGAAGATAACATTTTAGGAATGAAAAATGGAAAAATCAATAATGGTACTATTATAAAGAAGGGGTAACTAGTGCTTAGTGTTTGATGCAAGGATATACTCCATATTCTTTCTTCAAATAGTTAGTGCTTTGCATGTTCAATGAGACAACGACTGAAAAATAATTTTTTTAGGCTAAATCAAACCACAAGGGTCATTTTATTAAAGAGAAATCAAAGAATACAAGGCCTAATCCAACCGATCAGGGCCAAAAGCAATCCAAAAAACTAAAAAAGAGATAAAAGTATAAAATAAAAAGACATAAAAAAAAATCAAAGATTCTAAAACAAATCAAAAGAAAAGTATTCTTCATTTTCAATGTCTTCTCTAAATCTTTCATCAGCAAACAATGACGATAAAAAATGATGAGACGGAATTGGAAAAGAAAGAAATTGTAGCACCTCGAGAGTACACCCTGAGCGTCATACGATGCTTACAGTCCCGAGGGACCACAAGCTAACCCATGATTCGGTACCTGCTGCGAGTACTAAATAGAATAATAACATATGCGGAATTCAACTGAGAAATGCCATAAGGTTTTAAGTAATAAATCTGATAAACAAAACTGTTCATACTGATAAAACGTCTAACAATGACAATTGAAATCTGAGAAACTGACTAATTGTCTGAAATATCTTAAAACATCTAAACTGACTGAATGGGAGTTGATGGGATAGGTCTCAACTAACTCCATCTAACTACTAAACTGAAAGCATGAAAAATAAATATAGTCTGTCCTCGAAATATAAGTACTCACCACTGCTACTGCTGATATCTAGGAGGTCTAAGTGCGATTCGGGAACTGAGAATTCAAACCTATGATATGATACATTATAGCGCAAGAAAAGAGTATGAGATCAGTACTTTGAATGTACTGGGTATGCTAAATGAGGTAGGCTGATATGCATGATTTCATGAACATGAATAATAACTTTCTGAATATATATATATATATATATGAAGTATGGAATAGAGTGCATTAAATTTGTAGATACTGAGGATACGTAAAATCTGTAAATACTAAGGATGCATGACCAAACATATAACATATTCTGAATATAATCTATAAATACTAAAATACTAAAATACTAAAATCTATTAACTGAATCACTGATATCTATAGGCTATGGTCAAGCAACTGAAACTGAATTACTAAACTGATTATCGGACTGAGACTGTGGGAGGTATCATCTAACCGACATGCCCCAATGAGCAAGTTTGGGATCCAAACTATAACCCCAATTGGAAGGGTGTTAGTATCGTGCCATAGGTACTAACATGTAATACTCCGGAAAATTTTTTGATGAAATTTTATGCGTAAACTTGTTGGGTTCTATCTTCTAGAATGAATTATAAATTTTCTGTACGGAATGTCTTAGATTATGACCCACCATTGCGTAGAGTATCGAATAAGCTATCCAACGATATGTGGATCATCCAAAACAGACACCCGAGCGACGAGTTATAAACATTTCGATCGAACCGTAAATAGTGGTGAACAGTAAAACGTGCAGGAAAAAGTACTGAGGCCTGACGTATTTTTTCTTCAACTTTAAACAATCATAACATCTTGTAAATAATGATCTAGGTGATTTACTATATATCAACGAAAAGCTCTGCGAGTCCTCTTTCCAATGAAATCGGTTTCATCCAATTTGTCTATTGAAGCAAAACGTTATGGTCGATCTACTTTAGCCTATCAAAAGTGAATTTTGGGGTCAACTTCAAATGATCATAACTCCTCGTACACAATGATCTGGGTGAGATACTATATATCAACGGAAAGATATGAGAGCCCTCTTTCTAATTAAATTAGTTTCATCTAATTTGAATATCAGAGTAAAACGTTATGGTTGATCTACTTCAGACTATCAAAATAGTCCACCAAAGGACAGATTCGAGATTTTTTTTGATTTTAGGAATTTAAAGCATGAACCCATATCTTATGATGATTATTATGAAATCTTGATGTTTATAATTTTGAAAGATGAATTTACATGTGTGGAGATATAAAGCATGAATCTTGAATGATATTTATCATGATTTTGATGTTTGGGTCGTGAATCCCCATTGAAAATTGTGTTTTTTTAGAAAGTGCGTGTTATAAGCACGTTCAACAACAACAAACAACAACAAACCCAATGTATTCCCACTTAGTGGGGTCTGGGGGGGGTAAGATGTACGCAGTCCATACCTCTACCTCTGATGAAGTAGAAAGGCTGTTTCCGAAAGACCCCCGGCTCAAGTCACGAGATATCACACAAACACATAGTACAGCACAGCAGCAGATGACATAACATAGATACGGCACCCATAGGGAATATAAAACAGAGTAAAGCAGGAATGCAGGAATAATAAAGCAGAGGAAAGCACACAGATTCGTAATAAACATGGAACACGGAATACGAAACACTGAATACAGAATCATAACAGGCATACACCCCCACCAATTAATTCCCTACACTAGCGACCCGAACTGGCCCTAATCCTCTACCGTAATTCGCATCTTCCAGCCCTTCCTATCTAGTGTCATGTCCTCGGTGAGCTGTAACTGTTCCATGTCCCGCCTAATCACCTCACCCCAGTACTTCTTCGGTCTACCTCTACCCCGTCTAAAACCATCCAACGCTAGCCTCTCACACCTACGGACCGGGGCATCCATGCCCCTCCTCTTCACGTGTCCGAACCATCTCAATCGTGCTTCCCGCATCTTACACTCCACTGAAGTCACACCAACCTTCTCCCGGATAGTCTCATTCCGAACTCTATCCCCTCGGGTCAGTCCACACATCCAGCGCAACATCCGCATTTCTGCCACCTTCATTTTTTGGATGTGGGAGTTCTTAACTGGCCAACACTCCGCTCCATACAGCAAGGCCGGACGGACTACCACCCTATAGAATTTGCCTTTAAGCTTGGGCGGCACCTTCTTATCACACAGCACCCCCGATGCGAGTTTCCACTTCATCCATCCCGCCCCAATACGGTGCGAGACATCCTCGTCAATCTCACCGTTACTCTGGATCACGGACCCGAGATACTTGAACTTATCCCTCTTCCCTACCTCCTGTGCTTCTAGCCTCACTACTACCTCATTCTCCCGCCTCACGTCATTAAACTTACATTCCACATACTCTGTCTTGGTTCTGCTCACCCTGAACCCTTTAGACTCCAGAGTTTGCCTCCACAACTCTAATTTGTCATTCACACCCCGTCGAGTCTCATCTATCAGGACTACATCGTCTGCAAAAAGCATACACCACGGCACTTCCCCTTGGATACGCCGCGTCAACACATCCATTACTAACGCAAACAAAAAGGGACTAAGAGTAGATCCCTGATGCAATCCTGTCAGGACAGTGAAATGCTCTGAGTCTCCTCCCGCCGTCCTCACCTGGGTTTTCGCTCCCTGTTATAAGCACGTTGATGTTAAATATTTGAGATATTTTGAATGATTTGACCTTTTGGTCTTAATGGAGTTGTTTTGAACTCGAGTGTGAAAGAAATCCACAACGTGGTTGATTTTGATAGATGGGAAGCATGATCGCTCCCGATGTATATTTACATATTACTGAAATTATTTTGTTATGGATTGTCTTTGAAATGATCTGAGCTAAGTCTGGGAGAAATCTTTAGCATCGAGTGGGAGGTATAAAGCGACCTTACTTCCCTAGAACTACGTGCCCCCATAGGAGTGAGCCTGAGGTTGATTTATATAGTGATCACTAGTTTGTGTAGATTTGATATCGATAGACCTACTCCGATGGCAAGAATAGGATGACTTTTCCCCAACGTGGGTTATACGTTGGACTCCATGTAGCTCACATGGTTTATGTCGGTTATAGGATCTCCCAGTGTGTGTGTGTTTCCTTGTGTCTATGGTGAATGGTGAAGTGATTTGAAAGTGGAATTGTGAAAGTTATTCTTTCGAAAGATTTAAATGATATTTACATTATGAGAATTGATATTCTTGATGAACTGAAAGTGATTGACAAATTATATGATGACTCACATGTGTTATTGTACTTATTTCATCATCTCATAATTATGATGATTTTCTTCAGGCTATGTGAGTCTTTCATACATCCTGCATATTTCTTATAAATATTTATGATGATGATGTTTATACAACTGCATACACCCCCATATACTCGGTTCTTTTCCATGGTACTGACCCATATCTTCGGATGTGGGCTGCATTTTCTCGGAATATAGGTTCAGGTGCTTAGTTTCAGGTTCGATAGTGATTCTTTGGGCACGCTGTTCTACATTCTCTTTTGTGGTGAGTCCTCATGTTCCGAGGACGTGATGTCTGATGTTGGTTTCATGGAATTGTTTACATTTGATAACTGAGTATGAGCTAGTTGGGGGATTTCTCAATGGCTCGCTGGTTTTATTGATTTTCTTAGAGGCTTGTTAGACTTGTATAGATGTTGGGAGTCGACTAATAAGTCGTATTTTATTATCTTTCTGAAATTCTTTTATTCTTGGATGATGATTACTCTGTTGGTATTTGAGGGTTATTTATCAAACCCCCATTTATTTGTGTTGAACTGAATGAAAATGACTCAATGGGTTAGCTTGGGGCTACTCGTAGCCTCAAGCACCGTGTGACGCTCCGGGACCCATTTTTTGGGGCATTACAAACTTGATATCAAAGCCCAAGGTTTTAAGGTGTTCTAGGGAGTCTGACAAGCCACGTTAAGTACAGTCTTGATCATCGGTGTGTAGCGCGCCACATCTATGAGCAAGAGGCTACAAGACATTTTAGGAAAAAATATGATTTTTTCTTTCAGAAGTCTATCGTGCTTAAAGTGTCTCTCTACTATTGATTCGTGCTCTCCTTTTTCAGAAATATGCCTCCACGTCGAGTGAGAAGAAATAATGATTGTCAGCAACCTCAACCCGCTGACCCATTGAATGAAAACGTATCTCATGCTGAATTTCGGGCAGCCTTCCAGGCGCTGGCCCAAGCTTAATAAAGAAATAGAGTTCGGGATTCATCTTCTTTCCGATACTCAGCCCATTTCTATTCCTCCTTACCGTATGGCCCCTGCAGAACTTAAGGAGTTGAAAGAGAAACTCAAAGATCTACTAGATAAGGGTTTCATAAGGCCTATTGTTTCTTCTTGGGGTGCTCTTGTGTTGTTTGTGAGAAAGAAAGATGGCTCTTTGCGTATGTGCATTGATTACCGCCAACTGAATAAAGTCACCTTAAAAAATAAGTACCCCCTTCCGAGAATAGATGATTTGTTTGACCAATTGCAAGGTGCAAGTTATTTCTCAAAGATAGACCTTCGTTCAGGCTATCATCAACTCAAAGTTAGGAAGTGTGACATCCCAAAAACCACTTTCATTTTGAGTTTCTTGTTATGTCTTTTGGGTTAACTAATGCCCCAGCAGCTTTCATGGACCTCATGAATCGAGTGTTCAGACCATATCTGGATATGTTTGTCATAGTGTTCATCGATAATATAGTGGTGTACTCCCGTAGTGAGGATGAACATTCTGATCATCTCCGAACTGTCTTGCAAACCCTTAGAGATCACAAGTTGTTTGCCAAGTTCAGTAAGTGTGAGTTTTGGCTAAGTTTAGTTGCTTTTTTGGGTCATATCATTTCTTCCGATGGTATTAGAGTTGATCCCCAAAAGACCGAAGCTGTTAGAAATTGGCCTAGACCTATTTCTCCGACTGATATCCGAAGTTTCTTGGGTTTAGCTTGCTATTACCGCCATTTTGTTGAGGGTTTCTCCTCTATAGCGTCTCCTATGACTCGGTTGACCCGAAAGAAAGTGAAGTTCTTGTGGTCCGAATCTTGTGAGAATAGTTTTCAGGAGTTGAAGACTCGACTCACTTCAGCCCCTGTTTTGACTTTGCCTGATAGTGTTGATGGTTTTGTGGTGTACTGTGATGCTTTGAGAGTTGGGTTGGGTTGCGTATTGATGCAAAAAGGTAAGGTGATAGCTTATGCTTCTAGACAGTTGAAACCCCATGAGAAAAATTACCCCACCCATGACCTTGAGTTGGCTGCTGTTGTGTTTGCTTTGAAAATTTGGAGACACTATTTGTATGGTGTCCATGTTGTTGTTTTCACTGATCATAAGAGTCTGCAGTATGTGTTTAACCAGAGAGAATTAAATCTTAGGCAGAGACGATGGTTAGAATTGTTAAAGGACTATGATATGAGTGTGCTGTACCATCCGAGCAAGGCCAATGTTGTGGCGGATACCCTAAGTAGAGTGTCCATGGGTAGTGTTTCGCATGTGGTAGAAGGTAAGAAAAAGTTGGCTCGTGATGTACATCGTTTGGCTAGATTGGGGGTTAGGTTGTTTGACTCTACTGAAGGTAGTATAGGGGTTCAGAGTAGTTTCGAATCCTCCTTGGTTTTGGAAGTGAAGGAAAAACAATACTTAGATGTTAGTTTGGTTAGACTGAAGGAGTCAGTCAAGGACCAAAAAGTAGAGGTTTTCTCCCAAGGGGGAGATGGTGTATTGAGATTGCAGGGTAGATTGTGTGTCCCAAATGTTGATGATCTGAGACAGAGGATTATGGCTAAAGCGCACGGGGTGCGATATTCTATTCATCCTGATGCCATCACGATGTACCGAGATTTGCGGGAAATCTATTGGTGGAGTGTCATAAAGAAAGATATAGCAGCGTTTGTAACTAAGTGTGCAATATGCCAACAGGTTAAGGTTGAACACCAAAGACCTTGTGGTATGATGCAAGAGTTTAGTATTCCCACCTGGAAGTGGGAAGAGATAAATATAGACTTTGTGATTGGTTTACCTCCTTCCCGACGCCATCATGATTCCATTTGGGTTGTGGTTGATAGGTTGACTAAGTCTACTCATTTCTTGCATGTTCATACTTCATATACTGCTGAGGATTACGCTAAATTATATATCTGAGAGCTAGTCAGACTGCATGGAGTTCCCTTTTCTATCATTTTGGATAGGGGTACTCAGTTCACTTCGTAATTTTGGAAAGCTTTTCAGAAGGGTCTTGGTTCCCAAGTGCTTTTGAGTTCTACTTTTCATCTGCAGATCGTTGGTTAGGCTGAGCGGACCATCCAGACCTTAGAGGATATGTTGAGAGCTTATGCACTTGACTTTAAGGGAAGTTGAGATAATCACTTACCGTTGATAGAGTTTGCTTACAATAACAGTTTTCACTCTGGTATTGGCATGGCTCCGTTTAAAGCCTTATATGAGAGGAAGTGTAGATCACCCATAGGTTGGTTCAAGGTGGGTGAAGCAACTATAAGTGGTCCTGATTTGGTATTTGAGGCTATGGAAGAAGTTAAGTTGATTAGGGAAATGTTGAAAACTGCGCAGAGTCGTCAGAAGTCATATGCGGATGTTAGAAGGAGAGACCTTGAGTTTGAAGTTGGTGACCTAGTGTATCTAAAAATTTCACCCATGAGAGGGTGAAAAGATTCGGAAAGAAGGGGAAGCTTAGTCCCCGTTCTGTTGGTCCTTACAAAATTCTTAGTCGTGTTGGTAAGGTATCTTATGAAGTTGAGTTGCCTTCCGAGTTGTCCTCTGTTCATCCAATATTCCATATCTCCATGCTTAGAAAACATATTAGCAATGTTGTGGTAGTGGATTCCTCTGTGAGTGCTGACATTCAAGAAAATCTTTCTTTTGATGAGATTCCTGTTGAGATTCTTGATTTCAGTGTCCGAAGACTAAGGAACAAAAAGGTTCCCTTGGTCAAGGTGTTGTGGCGAAACCAATCTGTTGAGGGTGCAACTTGGGAAGCTGAGGTGGATATGCGATCCAAGTACCTGCACCTATTTTCCACGAACTCCGATCAAGTCGAAGGTACCGTTATTTCCTAAATCATGCACTTTTGATAAAAGTTGCAGCAGTTCAGCTGTCATTTATTATGTGTTCAGCTGTAGTTTCTTGAATTTATGCATTCTATGTTGCATTCGGAGTGAGAAACGATGTGGTGATGAGTCTAACGAATGGTTTCAGCTGTATGCTCTATGCCCTATCTAATATTAGCATGTCTAGAATCATTTGAGGACGAATGTTTCCAAGAGGGGGATGATGTAATACCCTAGAAAATTTTTCGTTGAAATTTTGTGCGTAAACGTGTTGGGTTCTATCTTCTAGAATGAATTATAAATTTTTCGTATGGAATATCTTAGATTATGACCCACCATTGTGTAGAGTATCGAATAAGTTGTCCAACGATATGTGGATCATCCAAAACGGACACCCGAGCGACGAGTTATGAACATTTCGATCGAACCATGAATAGTAGTGAACAGTAAAACGTGCAAGAAAAAGTACTGAGGCCTGGCATATTTTTACTTCAACTTTAAACGATCATAACTCCTTTTACATAATGATATGGGTGATCTACTATATATCAACTCTGCGAGTCCTCTTTCCAATGAAATTGGTTTCATCCAATTTGTCTATCGAAGCAAAACATTATGGTCGATCTACTTCAGCCTATCAAAAGTAAATTTTTGGGTCAATTTCAAATGATCATAACTACTCGTACATAATGATCTGGGTGAGACACTATATATCAATGAAAATATATGAGAGTCCACTTTCTAATGAAATTGGTTTCATCCAATTTGAATATCGAAGTAAAACGTTATGGTTGATCTACTTCAGGCTATCAAAACAGTCCACCAAAGGACAGATTCGAGATTTTTTTTTATTTTTAGGAATTTGAAGCATGAACCCATATCTTATGATGATTATTATGAAATCCTAATGTTTATGATTTTGAAAAATGAATTTACATGTATGAAGATATAAAGCATGAATCTTGAACGATATTTATCATGATTTTGATATTTGGGTCGTGAATCCCCATTAGAAATTGTGTTTTTTTGAGAAAGTGTGTGTTATAAGCACGTTGATGTTGAATATTTGAGATATTTTGAATGATTTGACCTTTTGGTCTTAGTGGAGTTATTTTGAACTCTAGTGTGAAAGAAATCCACAACGTGGTTGATTTTGATAGATGGGAAGCATGATGGCTCCCGATGTATATTTATATATTACTGAAATTGTTTTGTTGTGTATTGTCTTTGAAATGATCTGAGCTAAGTCTGGGAGAAATATTTAGCACCGAGTGGGAGGTATAAAGCGACCTTACTTTTCTAGAACTACGTGCCCCCGTAGGAGTGAGCCTGAGGCATATTTATATAGTAATCACTAGTTTGTGTGGATTTGATATCGATAGTCCTACTCCGATGGCAAGGATAGGACGTCTCTCCCCAACGTGGGTTGTACGTTGGACTCCATGTAGCTCATATGGTTTATGTCGGTTATAGGATCTCCAATTGTGTGTGTGTTTCCTTGTGTCTATGGTGAATGGTGAAGTGATTTGAAAGTGGAATTGTGAAAGTTATTCTTTCGAAAGATTTAAATGATATTTACATTATGAGAATTGATATTCTTGATGAATTGAAAGTGATTGACAAATTATATGATGACTCACATGTGTTATTGTACTTATTTCATCCTCTCAAGATTATGACGATTTTCTTCGGGCTATGTGAGTCTTTCATACATCCTGCATATTTCTTATCAATATTTATGATGATGATGTTTATATAACTGCATACACCCCCATATACTCGGTTCTTTTCCATGGTACTGACCCACATCTTCGGATGTGGGCTGCATTTTCTCTGAATATAGGTTCAGGTGCTCAGTTCCAGGTTCGACAGTGATTCTTCGGGCATGCTGTTCTACATCCTCTATTATGGTGAGTCCTCATGTTCCGAGGACGTGATGTCTGATGTTGGTTTCATGGAATTGTTTACATTTGATAACTGAGTATGACCCAGTTGGGGATGTCTCAATGGCTCGCTGGTTTTATTGATTTTCTTAGAGGCTTGTCAGACTTGTATAGATGTTTGGAGTTGACTAATAAGTCGTATTTTTTTATCTTTTTGAAATTCTTTTATTCTTGGATGATGATTACTCTGTTGATATTTGAGGGTTATTTATGAAAACACCGTTGATTTGTGTTGAACTGAATGAAAATGACTCAAAGGGTTAGCTTGGGGCTACTCGTAGCCTCAAGCATCGTGTGACGCTCCAGGACCCGTTTTTTGGGGCGTTACATAACATTGGCTGTGTGAATCCACTATACTGATATACTGTTCCGAAGCACTAAGGGTGTCAAGCCTAAACTGATGGACCCTTCGAGGTATTTAAGCCTAAACTGAGTTCTACTTTTCATCCGCAGACCGATGGTCAGGCTGAGTTGACCATCCAGACCTTAGAGGATATGTTGAGAGCTTGTGCACTTGACTTTAAGGGAAGTTGGGTTAATCACTTACCATTGATAGAGTTTGCTTACAATAATAGTTTCCACTCTAGTATTGGAATGGCTCTGTTTGAAGCCTTATATGGGAGGAAGTGTAGATCACCCATAGGTTGATTCGAGGTGGGTGAAGCGACTGTGAGTGGTCCTGATTTGGTATTTGAGGCTATGGAAAAAGTTAAGTTGATTAGGGAAAGGTTGAAAACTGCACAGAGTCGTCAGAAGTCATATGCGGATGTTCGAAGGAGAGACCTTGGTGTATCTGAAAATTTCACCCATGAGGAGGGGTGAAGAGATTCGAAAAGAAGGGGAAGCTTAGTCCCCGTTATGTTGGTCCTTACAAAATTCTTAGCCGTGTTGGTAAGGTAGCTTATGAGGTCGAGTTGCCTTCCGAGTTGTCCTTTGTTCATCCAATATTCTATGTCTCCATGCTTAGAAAGAATATTAGCGATGCTGTGGTAGTGGATTCCTCTGTGAGTGCTGACATTTAAGAAAATTTTTCTTTTGATGAGATTCCTGTGGAGATTCTTGGTTTCAGTGTCCGAAGACTAAGGAACAAAGAAGTTTCCTTGGTCAAGGTGTTGTGGCGAAACCAATCTGTTGAGGATGCAACTTGGGAAGCTGAGGCGGATATGCGATCCAAGTACCTGCACCTATTTTCCGCGAACTCCGACCAAGCCGAAGGTACCGTTATTTCCTAAATCATGCACTTTTGATAAAAGTTGCAGCAGTTCAGCTGTCATTTATTATGTGTTCAGCTGTAGTTTCTTGAATTTATGCATTCTATGTTGCATTCAGAGTGAGAAACAATGTGGTGATGAGTCTAACTAATGGTTTCAGTTGTATGCTCTATTCCCTATCTAATCTTGGCATGTCTAGCATCATTCGAGGACGAATGTTTCCAAGAGGGGGATGATGTAATACCCCAAAAAATTTTTCGTTGAAATTTTGTGCGTAAACGTGTTGGGTTCTATCTTCTAGAATGAATTATAAATTTTTCGTATGGAATGTCTTAGATTATGACCTACCATTGCGTAGAGTATCGAATAAGCTGTCCAACGATATGTGGATCATCCAAAACGGACACCCGCTCAATGAGTTATGAACATTCCAATCGAACCGTGAATAGTAGTGAACAGTAAAACGCGCAGGAAAAAGTATTGAGGCCTGGCGTATTTTTACTTCAATTTTAAACGATCATAACTCCTTGTACATAATGATCTGGGTGATCTACTACATATCAACGGAAAGCTCAGCGAGTCCTCTTTCCAATGAAATTGGTTTTATCCAATTTGTCTATCAGAGCAAAAAGTTATGGTCGATCTACTTCAGCCTATCAAAAGTGAATTTTTGGCTCAATTTCAAACGATCATAACTCCTCGTACACAATGATCTGGGTGAGATACTATATATCAATGAAAATATATGAGAGTCCACTTTCTAATGAAATTGGTTTTATCTAATTTGAATATTGGAGTAAAACGTTATGGTTGATCTACTTCAGACTATCAAAACAGTCCACCAAAGGACAGATTTAAGATTTTTTTTGATTTTTAGGAATTTGAAGCATGAACTCATATCTTATGATGATTATTATGAAATCCTGATGTTTATGATTTTGAAAGATGAATTTACATGTGTGGAGATATAAAGCATGAATCTTGAACGATATTTATCATGATTTTGATATTTGGGTCGTGAATCCCCATTGGAAATTGTGTTTTTTTTTTGAGAAAATGTGTGTTATAAGCACGTTGATGTTGAATATTTGAAATATTTTGAATGATTTGAACTTTTGGTCTTAATGGAGTTGTTTTGAACTCGAGTGTGAAAGAAATCCACAACGTGGTTGATTTTGATAGAGGGCAAGCATAATGGCTCCCGATGTATATTTATATATTACTGAAATTATTTTGTTGTGGATTGTCTTTGAAATGATCTGAACTAAGTCCGGGAGAAATATTTAGCACCGAGTGGGAGGTATAAAGCGACCTTACTTTCCTAGAATTATGTGCCCCCGTAGGAGTAAGCCTAAGGTTGATTTATATAGTGATCACTAATTTGTGTGGATTTGATATCGATAGTCCTACTCCGATGGCAAGGATAGGACGGCTCTCCCTAATGTGGGTTGTACGTTGGATTCCATGTATCTCACATGGTTTATGTCGGTTATAGGATCTCCAAGTGTTTGTGTGTTTCCTTGTGTCTATGGTGAATAGTGAAGTGATTTGAAAGTGGAATTGTGAAAGTTATTCTTTCGAAAGATTTAAATGATATTTACATTATGAGAATTGATATTCTTGATGAACTGAAAGTGATTGACAAGTTATATGATGACTCACATGTGTTATTGTACTTATTTCATCCTCTCATGATTATAATGAGTTTCTTCGGGCTATGTGAGTCTTTCATACATCCTGCATATTTCTTATAAATATTTATGATGATGATGTTTATACAACTGCATACACCCTCATATACTTGGTTCCTTTCCATGGTACTGACCCACATCTTTGGATGTGGGCTGCATTTTCTCTGAATATAGGTTCAGGTGCTCAGTTCCAGGTTCGGCGGTGATTCTTCGGGCACGCTATTCTACATCCTCTATTGTGGTGAGTCCTCATGTTCCGAGGACGTGATGTCTGATGTTGGTTTCATGGAATTGTTTACATTTGATAACTGAGCATGAGCCAGTTGGGGGATGTCTCAATGGCTCGCTGGTTTTATTGATTTTCTTAGAGGCTTGTCAGACTTGTATAGATGTTGGGAGTTGACTAATAAGTCGTATTTTGTTATCTTTCTAAAATTCTTTTATTCTTAGATGATGATTACTCTGTTGATATTTGAGGGTTATTTATGGAAACCCCGTTGATTTGTGTTGAACTGAATAAAAATGACTCAAAGGGTTAGCTTGGGGCTACTCGTAGCCTCAAGCACCGTGTGACGCTTCGGGACCCATTTTTTGGGGCGTTACATAACATTGGCTGTGTGAATCCACTATACTGATATACTGTTCCGAAGCACTAAGGGTGTCAAGCCTAAACTGACGGATGACCCCTTCGAGGTATTTAAGCCTAAACTGACGAGTGACTCCTCATGTCCTACATTGGCTACATAGTCCTGAAGTACATGGGCTGCTACTAACGGATCTACCTATTTGACAGGGAAGCTGTCATCCCTGCACTCGCTCGGTGATAAATCCTATTCCCAACTGAACTGACTCGAAATACTGTACTGTTCTAAGTTTAACTGATTGTGATAACTAACTGAACTGATAATGCTCATAACATATTTTGAAACTATTCTAAAGATATTGAGACTAAGTAAACAGCTATGCTTTTTGGTATTCATAACCCCCAGGACTCAATAGCAACAATAGTAAAATAGTACTAAACTTTAAGGACATAACATGGGAACATTTATTAAAAATCCATTCTTGTACGCATTTCATCAAACACTTGATATGCATGGTTTAGGCTATACGTGAGAATAGTATAAAACTTGAAGTAATAGTATGGTATGAAATCAAGATTCATGGCGATTCATGGTTGAAATCACAATTTAAAATCATAATAACTTGAAAAGATCATAACTTTGTATTTAAATTGGATACTTGATCTCTATGGGAGAAAGGAACCCATGGAAGAACACTTAACATACTTGGATTGATGAATTTGTGAGAATTGATGGTGAATTCTTGATTTTTGATCTTAAATTTTAAAGGCTAGGGTTTATTCTTTTAAGAGAGAGTGATTTCAATTTGGAATTTTTTTTAAAAGTGATGTAAAAGTGGTATTTAGGGACTTAAATCCCATGTTTGGATTAAATAAGGTGAAGGAAAAAGACTTAAAAACTCTTGAAAAAAATTAAAACTCAGAACTGAAAACTGAAAATCTCAATTTTGACACTCGGCACAATGCGGTACAATCGCGTTGGGCTACTGGAAAAAGGAAAATTCTCATTTTGTCCAACGGCACGATGCAGAGCCATCGCGGTGCCTCATTGAAAAATGACAATTACGAAATGACCCATCGGTGCGATGAAATGCTTATAACAGTGGCATACTGGAAAAGGACGAATTCCATTTTTGGGGTCACCGCGAAGCGGTGCTGCTCGTATTGAGCAACTGTTTTCACTAAAAGTAGCATAACTTCTCATCCGAGTATCGTATTTGGGCGAATTTAGTATCGTTGGAAAGCTAATTCAATTTTAAATCATTTGCTGGGTCTTGAGTAGGAAAATTCTGAGTAGAGCAAAATATATGCTCATTTGAAGTTGACTAAAACAACATTCTTATGAAAAATTCAATCGGTAAGGATTATCTTGATTCGTCTAATTGCTGGGAGTTATTTGAGGCCTTAATATACATTAAACTAGCTTATAAAACTACTAAAGAACCATGATTTACTTTAGATGAGCTTGAAACACGATGCTAACACTAGGTTGGATTTTTGGGGTATTACAATATCTCCGCCTTGGGAACATTCATCCTCGAATGAGACTGGTTAAGCTAAAAACACTGAGGAACTGAGATTACATGCTGAATATACATAATAAAAACGTGATTACATGATTGGGTCTGAATATGACACATGACTGAACTGGTTCTGTGAATGCATGACTGACATGAGAATGATATGCAGCTGAAACTGAGCATGGAAAAGAGAAATTCTATGAAGGTTGTTACCTTAAGTTGAGTCTGAGTTTGCGGAGAAAAGATGAGGGTACTTGGTCCACATATCTACTTCTGCTTCCCAAGTGGCTCCCTCAACGGACTGATTCCGCCAAAGAACTTTGACTAGGGGAACTTCTTTGTTCCTTAGTCTATGAACTTGTCGATCAAGAATTTTGACTAAAATTTCCTCGTAGGAAAGACTGTTCTGAACATCTACACTTTTTAAGGGAACAACTACAGCTAGGTCACCAATACACTTCTTTAACAATGAGACATGGAATACTGGGTGCACTGATGCTAAGTCTGCAGGTAACTCAAGCTCAGAAGCCACCTTTCCGAAATGACTCAAAATCCTGTAAGGGCGAACATACCGAGGACTAAGATTTCCCTTCTTACCAAACCTCTTCACTCCCTTCATGGGAGAGATCTTCAAATATACAAAATCACCAATCTCAAACTCAAGATCTTTCCTCCTCACATCTACATAAGATTTATGTCGACTCTGGGCTACCGTAAGCCTCTTCCTGATCAACTGAACTTTCTCTAAAGCATCAAACACCAAGTCTGGCCCTACCAGCGCGGTTTTTCCTACTTCAAACCAACCAATCGGAGATCTACATATTCTTTCATATAGATCCTCAAATGGAGCCATCTGAATACTGGAATAATAGTTGTTATTATATGCTAATTCAATCAAAAGAAAATAGTCATCCCAACTACCCTTAAAGTCAACTACACACGCTCTAAACATATCCTCAAGGGTCTGAATGGTCCTTTCTACTTGACCATCTATCTGAGGGTGGAAGGCTGTACTGAGGTAAACTTGGGTACCAAGACCCTTCTGAAAAGCTTTCCAAAAGTGAGAGGTAAACTAAGTACCTCTATCTGAGATGATAGATAATGGAACACCATGCAACTTAACCAATCTGAGATGATAGATAACGGAACACCATGCAACCTGACCAACTCTCTAATATAGAGCTTGGCATAATCCTCGGCTGAATAAGAAACATGGACTATCAAGAAATGAGCTGATTTGATCATCCTGTCCATGATGACCCAAATCGAATCATGCTACTGACGAGTATGAGGCAAACCTATCACAAAATCCAAGTTAACTTCCTCCCACTTCCAAGTAGAACTACTAAACTCCTGCATAGACCTACTAGGCTTCTGATGTTCAATCTTAACCTGTTGATAACTGTAGAACTTAGCCACAAACTCTGCAATATCTCTCTTCATCCTACTCCACTAACAGATAGTAGCCCACGCCATGCGCCTCTGCAAGAATTCATTGTCTCAACTCATCAACACACGACACACACAACCTTCCCTGGCAACGCAGCACACTATCTCCCCCTTGGGAGAAAACCTCTACTTTCTAATCTCTGAGTAACTCTTTCAACTTCACTAGACTAGGATCCTTATCTTGTTTTTCTTTCACTTTGGCAACCGAAGAAGACTCTGAATTATTTTGAACCCAAACACTACCCTCAGCTGAATCAACCAAACGAACACCTAATCTGGCAAGCTGATGAACTTCCTGAACTAACTTCTTCTTATCATGAACAACATGAGTAACACTACCTATAGACAATCTACTTAGGGCCTATGCCACTACATTAGCCTTGCCCGGGTGATACAAAATACCTATATCATAATCTTTCAATAATTTTAACCATCTTCTCTAACGTAAATTTAAATCCTTCTGCAAAAATACATACTCCAATATTTTGTGATCTGTGAACACATCAATATGTACCCCATACAAATAGTGCCTCCAAATTTTAAGGCAAACACAACAACTACTAATTCAAGATCATAGGTAGAATAATTCTTTTTGTGAGGCTTAAACTGTCTAGAGGAATAGGCCATAACCTTACCCCTCTGCATCAAAACACATCCCAACCCAACTCTAGAAGTATCACAGTACATGACAAACCATCTGAACTATCTGGCAATGTCAAAATTGGGGTTGTAGTAAGTCGAGTCTTTAACTTCTGAAAACTCTTCTCACAAGAATCTGACCACTGAAACTTAACTTTCTTCTAAGTCAATCTAGACATAGGGGACGCAATAGATGAAAATTCCTCAACAAACCATCGATAATAGCCAGCCAAACCCAAGAAACTCCTGATATCTAATGAAGAGATGGATCTGGGCTAGTTTCTCACCGCCTCAGCCTTTTGAGAATCAACTCTAATGCCATCACCTGATATGATATGGCCAAGGAAAGATACTGATGTTACCCAAAATTCACACTTACTGAATTTTGCGAACAACTGATGGGCTCTAAGATTCTACAATACTATTCTGAGGCATTCTGCATGATCATTTTTGTTATGGTAGTAGACAAGGATGTCATCAATAAAGACTATGACGAACATGTCCAAGTACTGCTTGAACACTCGATTCATCAGGTCCATTAAAGCTATTGGGGCATTGGTGAAACCAAAGGACATGACTAGAAACTCAAAGTGACCATACCGAGTTCTAAAAGCTATTTTCGAAATATCATATTCTCCGACTCTGAGCTGATGATAGCCGGATCTAGGGTCTATCTTAGAAAAATAACTGGCACCCTGAAGTTAGTAGAACAAATCATCAATCTTGGGAAGTGGATACTTGTTTTTTACTGTGACTTTATTCAACTGGCGGTAATCTATACACGTTCTAAGAGAATCATCTTTCATACGCACGAATAAGACTGGTGCGCCCCACGGAGAGATGCTGGGCCTGATGAATCTCTTATCTAAGAGGTCTTTCAAATGTTCTTTCAATTCTTTAAGTTCGACTGAAGCCATTCTGTATGACGAAATAGAGATAGGCTGAGTATCTGGAAAAAGGTCTATTCCGAAGTCAACTTCTCTTTCGGGAGGAACTCCGGGAAGATCTTCAGGGAACACATCTAGAAATTGTCTCAAGGTTAGGAGTCTCAAAATTAGAATCTCTGACACGGACAAGATGATAAATACACCCCTTGGATATTATCTTTCTCGCTCTAAGGTACGAAATAAGCTGACCCCTAAGAGTTGTAGTACTACCTCTCCATTTAAGGGCTGGTTCATTTGGAAACTAAAAATGATGCAATCAATTGAAGTATAGCATGAGCGGAGCCAATCCATGTCGGGAATGACGTCAAAATCCATTATCTCTAACTCCACAAGATCAACTGAAGTGACTTTCTGAGATATCATGACCGAAAAGTTCCTGTATACCTGCCTGGCTACAATAGAGACACCTACTGGGTCAGATACCGAAAAAAAATCTAGTAGGATTTTGGGACTAACTCCGAAGTTGATGGCTATGTAAGGAGTTACAAAAGAAAGAGAATCTATAGGGTCTAATAAAGCATAAACAAGTAAATGAAAGACTTGCAACGTACTAGTGACCACATCAGTAGAATTTTTCTAATCCTATCGGGACTGAAGGGCATACAATCTATTTGGATGCTGACCGAAATAGTACCCTGCTGAGTCGGGCGGCCGACTGGAACTGATGACTAATGGAACTGGCCCTGTTAGTGCAAATCCCTACCTTTCTGAGAAACTACCCGACACTTCTGAATCCAATGGCTTAGCTTTCCATACCCAAAGTATACATCACTACCCACTCTACACTCACCCTAATAGTTTCTACCATATTTTTGGCAAAGAGAATTTGTACAACTACTGTTAACATTGCCTTGGGACTTAGATCCTGACGCTCTATCCCTATTATTATTTTTAAACTTGGGTACTGGGGCATTAGCTGAAGATGGAGCTGGGACTGAAGATTTTTGACAAAACTGAGGACGATTACCCCCTTCTAACCTTGGCTGATTGAAATTAAAGCTACCTGTTCTAGTCCTCTTGTTCTCTCTTTCTCTCCTCAGTCTTCTGCTCCTCAATCTGTTGAGCACGGACCATCAACCTAGACAAGTCCATCTCCTTAATCAACATTGCGTTCCTACACTCCTTGACCACACTATCAGATACACCAGACACATACTTACTTATCTTAGACCTGCTATCAGCTACCATATGAGGATCATACCTAGCTAACTGAGTAAACTTGAGTGAATACTCCTTCACACTCATATTGCCCTGCCTCAAATTAATAAACTCTAACACCTTAAACTCTCTCAACTCCAATGAAAAGAACCTATCTAAGAAGGAAATAACAAACTTTTCCCATTCTATAGGCCCTGCATCTGTACCTCTATCTACCTTCCACTACTTAAACCACGTATGAGCCATATCTTGCAATTAATAGGCAGCTAACTTGACACTCTCACTAGCATTTACCCCTATAATATCTGTTACCTTCTGCACCATGTCTAAGAATTTTTGAGGATCCTCTTCAGATTTGGATCCCAAAAAGAGAGAATTATTCATTCGAGTAAAGTCCCGAATCCTAGCCGCGGTAGTATTGGCCACTGGGTTGGCTGGAATAGCAGTTGGCTGAGCATTTTGAGCCGCTATAGAATTGGATAGAGTAGTGAATACAGCCCTAAACTCTACATAAGAAACATACTCATTCAGGAGATCTTCCTGAATAGGCATAAGTGTTGGTTGGTTTACGTTTCTTCTTTCGTTTGTCTTTCTGGGAGGCATGTTCTGTAAACATAAGGGAGAATATATTAGAAAGAGAGTTTAACTTGAGCATCATGCTCAGTCACATGACATGAACACTTAAAGAAGGGAAACTTTTCCTAAACTCCTTGTAGCCTCTTGCTCGTAAGTGTTGCGCGTTTCACACCTATGCACTAGACTTTACTTGACGCAGATTTCAGACTTTCTAGGACACTTTAAAACCTTAGTCTTTGATACCAAGTTTGTAATGGGCCGAGAGTACACCCTGGGCACCACACGGTGCTTACAGTTTTGAGGGACCATAATCTAACCCATGAGCTAGTACCTGCTGCGAGCACTGAATAATATAATAAGGTATGCAAAATTCAACTGAGGAATGCCATAAGGTTTTAAGTAATAAATATAATAAACAAAACTGTTCATACTGATAAAACGTCTGACAATGACAACTGAAATCTGAGAAACTGAATAACTGTTTGAAATATCCAAAAGCCTCTAAACTGACTGAATGGGAGTTGATGGGACAAGCCCCAACTAACTCCATCTAACTACTAAACTGAAAGCATGAAAAATAAATATAGTTTATCCTTTAAATATGAGGACTCACCACTTCTACTGTTGATAATCTGGGAGGTCTAAGTGTGATCTGGGAACTTAGCGTCCGAACCTATGATATGATATATCATAGCACAAGAAAAGAGTATGCGATCAGTACTTCGAATGTACTAGTATGCTAAATGAGGTAGGCTAATATGCATGGTTTCATGAACATGAATAATAACTATCTGAATATATATATATATATATATATATATATATATATATATATATATATAACATGAAGTACTGAATAGAGTGCATGAAATCTGTAGATACTGAGGATGCGTGAAATCTGTAAATACTGAGGATGCATGACCAAGCATATAATATGTTCTAAATATAATCTATAAATACTAAAATACTAAAATCTAATAACTGAATCACTAATATCTGTATGTTATGGTCAAGCAACTAAAATTGAATTACTAAACTGATTATCGGACTGAGACTGTGAGAGGTATGAAAAGATTCATGGTTGAAATCACCATTTAAAATCATAATATCTTGAAAAGATCATAACTTTGTATTTAAATTAAATACTTGGCTCCATGGGTGAAAGGAACCCATGGATGAACACTTAACATACCTGGGTTGATAAATTTGTGAGAATTGATGGTGAATTCTTGAGTTTTGATCTTGAATTTTGGAGGCTAGGGTTTATTCTTTTAGGAGAGAGTGATTTCAATTTGGAGAAAATTGTTAAAAGTGATGTAAAAGTGGTATTTAGGATCTTAAATCCCGTGTTTGGACTAAATAAGGTAAAGAAAAAAGACTTAAAATCCCTTGAAAAAATTAAAACTCAGAACTGGAAACTGAAAATTTCAATTTTGACACCCGGTGTGACGCCGTACAATCGCGACGGGCCACTAGAAAAAGGACAATCCCCATTTTATCCAATGGCACGATGCGGTGCCATCACAATGCCTCACTGAAAAATAAGAATTGCGAAATGACCTATCGGCGCAAAGCGGTGCTTATCATGGTTGCTCATTGAAAAAGGATGAATGCTATTTTTGGGATCACCGCTACGCGGTTCTGCTCGTATTGAGCTACTGCTTTTACTAAAAGTGTCATAACTTCTCACCCGAGTATTGGATTTGGGCGAAATCGGTATCGTTGGAAAAATAATTCTATTTCCTATCATTTAGTAGGTTTTGACCGGGAAAATTCTGAGTAGATAAAAAATATGCTCGTTTAAAGTTGACTAAAACAACATTCTTTTGAAAAATTCAATCGGTAAGGATTATCTTGATTCGTCTAATAACTGGGAGTTATTTGAGGCCTTAATATTAATTAAACTAGATCATAAAACTACTAAGGAGCCATCATGTACTTTGTGTGAGCTTGAAATACGATGCTAACATTGGTTAGATTTTTGGGGTATTACAGAAACACCACTCACTATTTCATAAACTTTGCCATAGATATGTAATCCATTAACCCTGGATTATTTTCACATAAGACATTTAAAATCTCTCACGAATTTCATGGAAACTGATCCAATAAAACTTCTTTAATTATATGTGGATAGACCTTTATGAGTACAATTATAGCTCGTGATGTTTCTCCTTTTCTCTTATTAAATCAATGGAAAATCTGCGCACACCAAAGCTTCTTTTTTTCTTCAAAAACTCTCTTGAACCTATATTTTCTTTGGTTGTTTCATTTTAATTACATTTATGTGCTTCCAAATCTATTGGTCTCCAAAATGTCTCTTTTCACCCTATATTGGGAGTATATTCCTCAAAGAATTTCACTATTAGAGGCCATGCTGAAGAAATATTATACAACCATGAATAATTGTTCTTAGCCAACAGCTATAGGTTTCTATTATTCCCTATTACCATCCCAAAGTAGGACACCTTTTCTCAATAATTACTAGTGTTCCTTCTCTTCCAAATCTTCCATAAAAACATAGGAATAATTTTATATAATAGCTTGAGTTTAGAAAAAACCTCCAATAGTCCACCATTTGTAAATTGTATTCTTAAGCTGAATAAAAGGCTCATTCACATCAACTGCAGCTGCAACGTTGTTCCATATAGTTCATCATCTCCATGACAACAACAAATAAACTCTTTACAACCTCTTATGTTCATAAGTACTTCACCAATAGGCATCATTTGCTTCCAAAGTTTGCATAAAAAATAAATACTTTAAAAGACATCCCTTTCACCCATAGTTGTTTAAAACCATCTTTAACAACTCCTCTTTACCTTAAAATTTTCTAGGCAGATCCAATAGTGAATCAACCTGAACTATTCAACATTCATCAAGATCTATTACACTCCACAGAGTCCTTTACTATCACTAAATTCTTGTAGATATGGTTGTAACCTTCCTCTGGAAATAATTGATATAAGTCAATATTCCATCTTTCCTATGGAAACAACTGATTCACATTCTCCACAGATTATCTGTCAGAACTAGATAGTGGAAAGTAAAATTTAAAGCACCAAGTTAAGTTCAATTGTCAAATTAAATGTTAGTGTGTGACCATAATTAGGTTCCCACCAGATCTATTGATCTATATGTAATTTCTAGCCTCGACATATACTTCCTGGTCTGTGAACCTTCCTCTCCACTCTATTATCTAGGGCTCAAGCTTCTTATAATATTTGTTCTACATGAAATTTTCCCACATAGATTTCTGATTTCTAGGGGTCCAGCACAACTTAGTCAAAAGAGCTCTGGACACATCAAATAAGGACCTAAATCCTAAGGCCCTTTTTTCTTTTTTAGGAACACAAATATCAAACTAGGACACATAATGTATAATTTGCCCACCTCCTTAATATTTGTAAAACCTGTGAAATGTTATATATAAATTAGGAATAATACACAGAGAGTTTATGACAAAAAATAGGTAAATAAAAATATTGTTCAAAATATTATTGACCAATGCAAATTTTCCACCAAAAGAGAGAAAATTATCCTTCCAAGCTTGTAACTTATCGTAGACCTTCTTCATCAATTTAGAGAAGTGAATTTTTATTATTTTTCTATGATCAATTAGATAGCTGAAATAAGTTAAGGGAAATTTGCCTCTACGGAACGAGTGCACTCTCCATTTCTTGAATAATAGCATTAGCAGTCTTGTGAAAAACATACAAAAGCTTTTCTTTGTTCATCTTTTGCTTTGATTGCTTATCATAATCACCCAATATCCATAATAAGCTGCAAAGATTTTTTATTTTCTAACACAAATATAATAGTATCATCAGCATATACTAGATGATTAATATTTTCACTCCATATAGATATTCCAAAACTCTTGAATTCATTATTATTGAATAGTGGATTTAGTGCTTTAGCCAATACACTAATAGACAAGATAAAAAGAGTAGAGGAAAAAGGATTCCCTTATTTTACAATCCTAGATGAATGAAAAAATATAAACTTATCCATTTATCAAAATAGAATACCAATTGTTAGCCGCTATCCTCCAAATTTTATCAGCCACTTAGTTATCAAATCTCATCTTCTCCAACACTTGAATCAAAAAATTGCAATCCACTCTATCATAGGCTTTATCCATATCAAGCTAGATAAATACATTAACATGTTTTTCTCTCTTTCTAAGATCAGTAATAATATTTTGTGCTAGAAGAATATTCTATGTGATGCTCCTACCTATCATAAATTAGACTAGTTCTTTGAAATAAGGCTGGGTAGAAAAACCTCTAGCCTGTCACGAAGAACCCTAGAAATTACTTTATTTAAAAAGTTACTCGGACTAATAGGTCTCATGCTAGAAAAAGGTTGATCAATGTATTTTTTGGATAGCTAAATTAAATTTGTATGAGTAATTGATTTGGGGAGGGTACTTCCTTCAAAAAAATCAATCACCGCTTTAAAAATATCTTTACCAACAATGTCCCAATAACTTTGATAGAAATATCTCTAATCAGGTCTACTAGCACTATCTCTATTCAATTCAAAAATTACTTTTTTTAACTTCTTCTTTTGTAAATCTTGAATTAAGAAAACTATGATTTTCCATTATTACCAAAAATGATACATAATGAAATAGAGAGAGCTCAGTTGTGTTATCATTTCCTATAAATTGATCTTATGAAAAGATTGTTTCAGCTGCAATATAACCACTACCTTCATCCAATTCCTATCTCCCTTGAGAATCTTACTAATTTACAATCTCTTCCTCCTATCATTTATTAGACTACAACAAAAAAATTAGTATTGTTATCTCTTTAGAAAACCACTGTATTTTAACTTCTTGCCTCTAAAATTCCTTTTTATAATAAATATATTTCTTTAATTTAGCCTGTGCCTTTTGAAGAATAGTTCTGTTTGCTGTAGATGATTGTTCTTCAAACAGATCTTTCTTGAGTTTGACAATTTCTTTTCTAATAATTAACTATTTGGCAATATCCTCAAATCTCTCACTGCTCTAAGAGGCAAGAACTATTTTAGTCTATTATCATTTGCTTTAAACTAATGAAGTAGTCAGTATCTTCTAAAGAAACCTAATTATCCCTCACAATCTCCTAATCCTCTCTTCTATCCAAAAATTAAGGAATTTAAAAGGTCTTCTATATTAGAATATTTAACCTCCATAAATAAGAAATAATGGAGCATTATTAAAACTTATCCTAGCCAAACGTTCCATCTTTAAATTTTTAACCATCTCAAGAAAGATCTGATTAACCACCAACCCATCATGCCTTTTAAAAATACATTCATTTTCAGCTCTTCCATTTCATCACATAAATGGACTACCCTTAAAATTCATGTAAAATAGTTCACAATAGTTAATACATAAAGCAAAATCCTCATAATTTTGAGGATAGACAGAAGATCTCTAATCTTTTTTCCTCACTCATAATAACATTAAAATCACCCCAACAAGAAAAGGTAATCTCATATGTTGATTGGTTGAGTAAATATTATCTCAAAAACTCAATATCTCATGCGCATCGCATTTAGCATAAACAATAGCAGTGCATGATTATCCAGACTCTTGAAAAATGAAGTGTAGGAATGTTATTGAAATACATCTAATAATAATCCTATATGTATATGGTCTTGAATGAACACTCATATCTTACTATTCTAATTGTAGTTGGCATATTGCATCACTAGTCTTCTCTTGTATTTGTGAATTTATTTTGCTTTTTGAAAAGGCACTATTAAAGCAATAATAAAGAAGTTATGATATTTGTGCATCATCTGAATTCTTTGGAATAAATTTTAAGTCATCACATTCTAAAATTAAAGCTTTCATCTTCTTTTTTTAGAATTGAATTTCAATTTCCTCCTAGGGTTTATCCTAGTAGGTTTGCATTCCACTTTTCCTTTTGACTTGCTTCCCTTTGTTAATGATTGAGGGGATAATCCTTCATTCATCAACACATGTATATCTTTCTGCTGATTTTGACCATTCTCTTTGTCCTTAACTCCAGTATCATCCTTATTTGAATCATTTTGTTACTCTACTACTTCATGTATTTGATATGAAACTAATTCATGGAGAGTTCTTACTGGTGATAACTGTGTGCAGGTTGCAATTGCTGAAGGATTCATTACTATCTTTTTGTCTAGTGAAGTTGATTGGTCTAACACTAAGCTAGTTAACTACCTACTTCTTGTATGCCAGTTGTCGCTGCTTCTTCAAAGGTCCTAGAAAAGTCCATGTGCAAGGTTTTATGATACTTTGCTTTTGATAATTCAATGAGCACTTCCTACTCTAAAACTGAATTTCAATGTCCTTCTAGGATATCCCAATGGATTTGCTTTACACTTTGTCTCTTTACTTACTTCTCTTTGTTAATAGTTGAGGGAATAATTCTGCATTTATCAACACCCGTATATATTTTGTTAATTTTCTCGATCCTTATTGTTCTTCACTGTAGTATTATTCTTACATGAATCATTGTGTTTCTCAAATACTTCATATATTTGATATGAAATTAATTCATTAAGAATTAGCACTAGTGATGACTGTGTATAGGTTACAATTTCTTGAGGAGTCAATATTATATCTTTGTTAGGTGGAGGTGATTGGTCTAACACTAAGCTAGTGCTAGATGCTATTGCTGGATAACTACCTATTTTTTGCATATCAATTGCTGCTACTCCTTTAAAGGCCCTAGAAAAGTCCATCTTCAAGGGTGTATGATACTTTGCTTTTGATAATTCAATAAGGACTTCCTGCTCTCTTTATACATCAATCAGCTTCTTTAGCTCAATACTATTATTTGATTGTGAATCTTGTACTTATTTCTCTCTTTTTTGATATATATATGTTTGATTTGCACCCACACTATTGCACAACTCCTGCTAATTTTGAGTTTTCGTTATCTGCAACTCTATTTTTGGATGGTAATGGTTTGATATTCCTCTGATAATTATTTTGTGGACTGAATAGCAAGCTATTAATTTTTGAAAGCATAGCCTTTTTATCTGCACTGCTACTGTTCATCTTGTTTGTGTCTTTGCTTTTAGTGTATATTTTTAATATTTGTGATAATTCCTTTCACCTTGATTTAATCATTGTTGATAACCTAACCCCTACTTCTGAATTAATCTAGGGATTAATCTAGCTGTTAGCATCTTGCTCTTTTCTACCTTATCACATAAAGATTCGAATGTACTGCCCATAAAAACACCTTTATTTGTGGGGGTAAATGCAATGTCACTCAAAAATCTTGAAGAAACCTTCTCTATCTGAATTTTCTATTTATTGAATTCCATCTTTTCATATATCCTATACTCTTTCTATTAATGTGCTAATTGCTATTAGACTTATTAGGTCCCTTAGACAACTCTCTTTCCTCGTTCTCCTTATTTTGCCTTAAAGGTCCCAACTCTTGATGAAGACCCCTACATTCATCTTCAATTTGGCTTTGATACTTACAATTCTTGATATATTTTGGTGAAAATTCATATTGAATTTTTATTCTTTCTACCCTTATTTCATTATCTTTTCCATTCACTGTCTCAAGTTCCACATGTTCAAGTAGTTTAGCTTCTAAGTCTACTTGAACCTTAACTTGTGGACAACTTTATCTTATCATGTTAATTATATCCATATCAAGATGAATTGGCTTTCTTGCCATAGATGCAAGTGAAAAAATTGACTCAACAAAGAAAGTTAGTACAAGATCTAGAAAGAAAATTCTTGTCATAGTCTGAGTAGTTCCTTCCTTCACCTTGAACTTGGTATTATAGATTAATGTGCTTATTTGATATGCTACCCAATCTTTAGCCACTATGTAGCAAATAATTTTTTCCACCATATTTATAAAATATTCCATGAGACTGAATCTCATTAAAATATATAAGTTCCTCATCAGTTTAATCTTACAGTCTCATTTAATATTGCGTTGTTTCGGTACCTGACCCCTATGGTTTTTCAATTTCATCCATCCACATAAAAATTTACCAATTATGACATATTTAAAATTTTATATGACCTCTTATTTAGTCTAAGTCACTATAGGTGCCCCAGAACGACAAACTCTTGATAGAAATCAATTTTGATGGATCTCCTTATCACGATTTTGGGCATTAAAGGTGCTAGATTTCACTAGATTGTCATATTTAATCTTTCCAGCATGATTCTTATCTAAAAATTATTTGTTACATTGATTGTCTGTGTCATCACTGAGTGAACCCATAGGTTTAGTATGCAAATTTGAGGACTATAATACTAATTTTGGGTGATAAAGATGTGAGAAATCAACTTCAAATGTCAAAGATTAAGCCTAGACAATCTCTACAACAGACTGACCAGTGGATAGTAAGGTCGTATAGTTGGTTTATTAGATGTTTGGGCTGGTAGGGTTTAGCATAGACAAGAGCTTTTTTCGTTAAAATTGTTAAGAAAATTCAATGTTTTCGCTAAACCCTGTTGAGAAACAAATAGTCCCCCAGTTCAACACATATTCTTTGAAAAAAATCCTATATGATTTAGTGTCATATGACATTTATATAAAGGTGGAGAAAAGAAAGGAGGATGTAAAGAAGGTAGATAAGAGAAGGCATAGATAAAGAGTTAAAGTAGGTACTAGATATTGTAATTAGACAAGGTGATATATCTCTAGAGGTAGTTTTAAGAATGGAAATATAAAGTTCAAGAAAAGTTATAACATGAAAATGCCAAAACATACAAGGAATGTACCAAAGAGGAAAACAATAAAATTTAATTTCAAAAGTCATTTACATAGAACAAATGATCAGTGAAGACAAACCAAGAATTTAATAGATTTCAAATGCTCAATACACATCAATAAATTGTTTTTAATAGCTTTCATGAACCATTTCAATAGTGTAGGCATATCCATCTATATAAAAGAAGATTGGGGATGAATAAAGTTGATTCTAATACTAATATGAAGTTCTTATGGCTGATAATATAGGTAGACTTTTTTATAGACACTCTTCAATTAATTATATTGTCATTGTTTCTTTACGATCTTAATATGAAGATGGTGACAATACTAGTCTATGGAAAAGGTGATTCTTCACAAAAACTAAAGGTGTGATACACAATTTATACAATAGTTGTACAGTTTTTTTTACACATTTTATACAATAATTATATAATTTTTATACACTTTCTATACTTTTTTATATATATTTTATATATATACATATTTGATAGAACTATACAATTTCTATACATATATCTTATACAGATACATATTCTATATAACAATTATATCGTTTTTATACAATTATGTTTATTATTATTTTTAAACAACCAAAAAAAAAGTAGAATATTTTTCAGTTAAAAAATTTATAGCTAAAAAACTTGAAATGGTCCTAGAAAAGGACTGAATTGCCCTAGTTGGAAACTGTATCAGTATTGTATATGGACTGTATTAATATGGTATATAAAATGTATCTGAACTACATGGTCCAAAATGACCCAAATTAGGAAATGGCTATAACGTGAAAATAAATAGCCAACTGGTGATTTTTCGACAAAATATCAAACTTGAGCTATTTGTTTTAAAAATGGTCATGTGTTGTCTTTTTCCATTGATTTTATTGCTGAAACATCTTCAAAACATGAAGCTTAAACCTGAAATTTTGAGGTTTTACCCTGTAAAGTGAAAAAAAAATTTCCAATGATTTCAAGCTTGATTTCTACTTTTTTTTGCTGGATTTTCATATTTAAACCCTTAAAGTATGACTAACATGATTTGTTAATACAATTTCCAATTTTCCCTTTTTATTTTGGGGTTAATTTTCGAAGTGTTTTTAGATTCGAATTGAGAGTGGATAATATGGGTATTATTAGACTCCTATTGTTGTACATATTACATTTTTGATAGATTGAATTCATTTTGTAGTTGTACAAAAAGGAAAGGTTTCTTGTTAAGGGGTCTAGGATCGTGTTTCAACTTTCGAGGTAGGTTATGACTTAACTTTCCTTAGACCGATCTAGGAAGTTAACCATCTATGTGAAGTATGATATGGTTGGAGATTTATTGTGAGATTTATCTTTTAAGATCATTATTTTATCATGTTGCTCGTGTGGGGCTTATGTGAATCTTATTAATAACTTGAGAGATTATTATTATTATTGAGATGCCTAAGCGGAGTTATATTAGCCTTGTACAAGCATTATTTGTCCTTTATTATTATTGTGATGCCTTAGAGCAGGCTTGGATTATTGATGTCTTACATGACTCTCTATTACTTGTTGCTATGAGATGACTTATATTATGATTTGTTGAGATTTGAGGTGACTTGAGCTCATTTACACCAATATTGAGTTAATTCATTATATGGTGTTGAATATGTTATCAGCATACATCTTCATTCATTTATCCATATTCATGGAACTAATACCATTGAGAAATACTATTTTTGAAATAAATTAGACACTTTATAAAATTTCTTAACCAAGGGATGTGTTGGTGAGGTTGATTGATGAGATTGTGATAGTATAAAGGTTGCGAAAGCCCCTGGATTCTTCCATGGAAGCTTATGCTCATAAGGTGTATATGAGGTGACATTACAACATTACATCGTTCTCATATCATTGTATTGTATCATTTGCATTTCTATTATGTGTTTGATATTGTGTAATTTAGATTGTTAAGTCTCTTGCTTATGATATTGAAGACGAGTGCTATATGCATTGTCTGAAATTTAACCTCCTAAGTATGTCTCACAGATGTGACAAAGGAAATGGAAGTGAAGTTCTCCTCTAATTCATGCACTGTCACAAATGCTAAAACTAGTGAAGTGATTTTGATTCCTAAGAGATGAAAAAATATATGTGTGCCTGATCTTGATTCTCTCTACCGTGAGGATTTAAAAGGTCTTAATTTTGTTGGAAATGATGATGATATATGGAACAAACAATTATGACATATAAGCTTTTCACTACTCTACAAACTATTGTCAAAGAAACCAATGTGTGGACTACCTAATAAGAAGTTTGTGGATTGCAAAGTGTGCTTATGTTAAAAAACAGGTCTCTTCCTCATTCAAATCAAATAAGGTGGTTATGTTATCAAGAGCAATTGATCTCCTTCACATAGATCTTTTTGGACCTATGAGGAATCCGAGTCGAGGAGGAACAGAATATATTTTTGTTATTGTTTGACAACTCAAGGTACACCTAGACCGTATTATTAAGAAGTAAGGATGACAAACTTTAAGTTTTCATTGTTTTCTCCAAACAAATTCAAGTCATAATAGGCCATAAGATAGAGAGAATCCGATCAAATTATGGTATTGAATTTGAAAATGCAAAAGTTAATGAGTTATGTGATAAAAATGACAGCAATCATAATTTCTTAGCACCTAAAACTCTTCAACAGAATGGAATTGTCGAAAGAAAATAGGACTCTATAAGATATTACAAGAACAATGCTAACTGATAGTGGAATATGGAAAAGATTTGGGGCATAAAAGGCAACATTGCATATTATGTGATGTGTAGGTGTTTGATCAGGTCCATACTAAATAAAACCCCTTATGAACTGATGTTTGGAAGAAACCTAAGGTATCTCATCATAGGGTGTTTGGATGTAAGTGAGTTGCTCTGAATAATGCCAATGACAAATTAGGGAAATTTGATTCTAGAAGTGATGAGGGACTGTTTCTGGGTTAGTCATAGCAAAGCAAAGCTTAAAAAGTTTTAATAAACGGATTCAATGTGTTGAAGAAAGTATTCATGTGAATTTTGATGAGATAAATAAGCTAGATGAAAAATAAATCCCACTTGAAAAATATATGGAAGAACTCCTACAAACCTCAGGGAATCAGTTGATTTATCTAATTCAACAAGTGGTAACCTATCCATATATGAGCAGGGTAAAAATGAATTAGCTGGGGATATCTCTTCTCCAACTCAAGCTTCAGATGATCCAAAACCTAATACCTCTGAGGAGAATCATGGTTATCTCCCACCTATAGTCATAGGAAGTGAAAAGAAAACAATAAAGGAACCTGGTACCAGACGAAAACAAGCTGAAATCTTGATATTTTAAAAAATAGTCTAAAAATCAAATGTGGTTAACTAATTAATTTTGTATTTGTATATAACCATAAATACAAAATATTAAACAACATGTTTGATATGATATGTATTCATATGAATATTGTCACGACCCGAGGCTACCCCCTTGTCGTGACAATAGTACTTACGGTCATAAGTAACCACAAGCTAACCCATGAGCTGATACCTATTGTGAGCACTGAATAAATGACACTGAAATAGCATATGCAGAAGATAAATTGATAAAATACTAAAAATATAAATACTGAATATGTGTAAGCGACAATTCTAAAATACCTATAACAATTGATAATACTGAAAAATCGAACAACTATTTACTAACTGACTGTTTGACTAGATAATGATTGTCTGAAAGCCTCTAAACATCATGAGAAGTTGATTGGACAAACCCCCAACTAACTCCGACTGACTAAACATAAGGAAGTACTGGAATAACTGAAATAAACATATCATGTCCTCGATGGATGAAGACTTACCACTACCTCTGTTAAGAAATACTGAGTTGTCAAAGAACGGTCAGAAAACTGAGCAGTCGAACATATATTATAAGACAACATAGCGCAAAGAAAAGTATACGATCAGTACTTTGAATGTACTGGTACATGAGATGAGGACTGGCTAAAATGCATGAAATAACTAAACAAGAATACATAAACATGTAATATCTGAGAATGCAAGACCAAGCATAAATATGTTACTGAAATATTCTAAAATCTGAAAAACTGAAATCTGTATAACTGAATGACTAAAAATGTGTATATTTGGTCAAGCAAACCTGAACTGAGACATACTATAATACTGACTGAAACTGTGGGAGGTATCATGTAACCGACATGCCCCAATCTGATCTAATTGGGGTTCAACTTGTAACCTCAGTTAGAAGGGTGTCATTACCCTGCCACAGGTACTAACACATGGCTGACGATGTGGATCCACAAGGCCAATGTCCCGAAGGACTAGGGAGTCACCCTTTACTAAAAGGTGCTTTTATGAGATATGCATCAACCCTCAACTGGCTACGTAGTTCTGGAACTCATGGTCTTCTACTAAAGGTCACACCCTCTACTGGCGGGTGATCCCCCATTCCTGGATTTGCTCGGTGATAAATACTACTTCCAACTAAACTGACGCGGAAACCCAACATAACCACTGACATTGCTCATCATGATCATAAGAACTGAGTAAATGGTAATATTCATGGTTTAACTGAAATCATTACTTGAAAGATCTGAAATTATGTAAAATATGTAGGTATCGGGTGTTCATAACCTGCCAATACTGAATGATCATAAAATATAATATTAAAGCTTAAAACTGTAGTATGAAATCATGGTTCAAAGACTCAAAATAGAGACTTTTCATCAAACATGTGAGAGTCATAAACTTGAACATGAGAATGTGCTAAGTATGAGGAAAACCACATAATTACATGGATAAATTTACAATTCAATATTATAACATAAAATTCACTTGGATATTGACATGAGAAATTGGAACTTGAAGCATGAGATAACTTGAATTTTAATGGAACCATACATGGACATGAATTGAGTTCAATTACTAAGGAAAGACATGAAATTAATCCATCTTGAATATACAAAAACTTCATAATAAGAGAAAATTCCATACTATAGTTGAAAAGAAGGTTTTTGGGCTCTATGGGTGAAAAGGACCCATGGATGAACATCCCACATACCTTAATAGCTATAATCCTGAAGATTACTTGAACTTAGAACCTTGAAGTCTTGATTTCTTGATAATAAAGCTTGGGTTTGTTCTTAGGGAAAAAGGAGGGTTTCTTGAGAGCAATCCGTGGTGAAAGAGGAAAATAATGCCCTATTGGAAGTTCCAATTTATGTTAGGACAAAATAGGATGAGGTAAATAACTCAAATAACCCTTAGGAACTTAAACCATAACACTGTGCAGGACAGAGCCACGCACCGCGCCTGTTTCTCTGCAGGTAAGAGCAATGCGCCGTGTAGCTTACTCTAGGAGAGAAAGCCACGCGTCGTGGAGCACCTCACCATAGGAGAGAACGACGTCGTGGCCTTATCGTGTTGCTTCACTGTTTTGGCTATTTAAACATGTCCCGATCCTCCTTCGAAAATCCCAAAACTCACCCGAGGCATACTTTTAATCTCCCTAATCATGAATCAACTTTAAAACCAACATTTCGAGGTCGGGAAGGCCAAACTAAAAATCCTTTAAGTTTAGGAATAAGTCCTCAACACTTAGTGAAATTTTCAGGTCTTGGACCCCTTAAGCATGGAACTAAGAGCTAAATCGAGCTTGGAATATTATGGGGTATTACAAATATTAAATAACTTGTCGAATATACTCATTTTTTCCATGCTAGTATGACTTAGAAATAGTCCAACTAGTGGATAACTGAAATAAAATTATACTGATACATCGAACTACATGCATAGTTAATCAACACAACATGACAGGATACAACAAAAGAATGTTACATTGTTCTGTTGTTTACTTATCAATTTCTATAAATTACTACAACAGTGGGTAAGTTCTTGAAAGGTCTCCTTTTCACAGTCTAAAAAAAAATTGAAATGACTAAAACGGAGGTTGGTTTTTAAAACATGTCTCCCAGATAGAAAGACTTTCGTATAACAATATGTTAAAGTAATAAAAAGATTTCACTTCATGTGTGTTAAAGTAGAAAATATAAACTACGGTGGGATTCTGTTTTTATTTGCTATTTATCATTGCAACCATCTGACATAAAAAAGAAAAAGAAGAAAAAGTACAAATATTTGTATATAAATAAATTTTGTATTTAAATATACTAAGGCAGTGACTGTTACCTTCTTACGCAATAACATGTTTCGCATAAGCCATTTGTATCGTGAACGGTCATTTATGATTTGCCAATTAAGCAACCTAAGAATTCGATCATCAATTCTTTTATCAAGTTATTTGTCGACATTTGAACAAGATTCATATATTCATACTTGCATAGCGTATGGCATGACATGGAGTCTATAGTATTGTCCACTGGAAGTCAGCTTCCTTGATATGATTTTGGCAGGTTCTTCAAACACTTCTTTACCCTAGTAGTAATTTATGTACCATTTTTGCTGACCACATCAAAATAAAGTCCTGGTACTCAAACGATATGCATCTTGCCAGATATAATAAATCAATAAATGAAATAGAGAATAACAATCTTCAATGCATCATCATCGTTCTGACCTAATACTTTATCCTTGAAATCCTGGAATAACATTGCTTTGTAAGGTTCTTCTTCACTACCAAAATACGTCTGAAGTAATCTATTCGAAACGCTAGTATCGAATACAAATTTTGCTTTAGAATCAACACCGTTTAGATCGAATACAATTGCAAACTCCCTTAACATAATCTTAATGTGCATCCGTTAAACCGCATCATTAGAACATTCGTTGAACTAATTTTTAACTCAAAGGACATAGCGCACCAGAATATTTGCGACTGAACCCATGAATTTGGCATGGGGGTGTACTGACCAAAGCATATATTCATAAATCAAATAAGTTGTTCACCTGATAGCTTCTATTTTAAGGTATCAAAAATCTTTCGCTCCACGTAACACGCCACATATGGGGACTTTTTAGGAAGATTAGTGATGACAGATATGCTATACTGTTAAATCAAAATAATACAAATGAGCATAAAAAAATTATATTATGTATAGAATGCCTTATTCCTAAACTAAGTATATACAAATACATATTATATCACTTTAAAATGTATATTATGTCACAAATGTATATATGTGTATACATTACTTAAAATTATGCGTATATAATAACTTCAGATATAACTAGTTGTACACATACATGTATATTATCAGAAACCCCTTAAACATAAACTATTTATAACACTATGACATTCAATACACATATTCAACAAAAAACTGATTTGATAAATAAACAAAACTACCTCGAAATTATTCTCAATGTCATTGCTTCCCTCTTTGAATTGAGATATCTTAGAACATTTTGCTCTTTCCTATTTGTCAGTAGACCCAATATTCCTTTTTTTTTTTGATAAATTTGGACTGACCATCGATATTTTGAAAGTGTCCATTAAATTATCTTTTGATTGTAAATGTATCAAGCTATTGTGAATATTAATATAGTCATTGCTATTTTTTTATTCGTAACTCTGCTCTAAACTTGCCCTCTTCCAACTCGGCAAAAAACCTCCATTTTCACTATCTAATCGAGAAACACCCAAATCAAACAAGGTAGTGCTGCAATTAGTCATAGCTACATGCTCAATACCTCTTGTCAACCTCCTATAAGAATTTTTTTCATCTATTTGAAAAACAAGTAATTGATTACTTGGAAAACTAATTGACACTGCAAAAAGAATGAATTTTGAAGAAACTAAGCGGCTTATTCAGATAATACATAAGAAAATCAAATAGGAAACAAATCTATACACCCAAAAATACTAAAGATTATTGCAAAATCTTCAATGCAACACCAAATTGTCACGGCCCAAGACTATCCCCTAGTCGCGGCACGGTGCTTAAGGCCATAAGTAACCCCAAGCTTACTCATGGTCTGGTACCTGCGATGAGCACTGAATGAAATCAACGTAAAATAACATGTACGGAAGATAAACCAATAAGGTACTGTCAATCTGAATACGAAAATATATAAGAGACATGTCTGAAGTATCTGATAAACACTGAAAACTAAACTGCCTGTATGAAAGCCTCTAAACTTACGGAGTTGATGAGAAAAACCCCCAACTAACTCCAACTGAACTAAATATAAGAAAATACTGAAATAACTAGAATAACATGACACATCCTCGATAGATGAGGAGTCACCAATACTGCTGCGGGGAATACTGAGCTGTCTAGGGATGATTGAAAAACTGCTCATTCGAACCTATGTTATAAAACAACATAGAGCAAGAGAAAAGTATGCGATTAGTACTTTGAATGTACTGGTACGTGAGATAGGGACTAACTAAAATACATACAAAAACTGAATGTAATTACATGAACATGTAAAACTAAATCTGCAAGACCAAGTATTTTAATACACTGACATTATCTGAATAACTGGTGCAGTTTATATAACTGACTAAATAAATGCTGAAAATTGACTACTTGGTCTAGCAAAACAGAACTGAAATAGATTGTCGATACTTATTGAAACTGTGGAAGCTATCATATAATCGACATAAACCATGGATATTACCAAGGAGTCCAACATCTGACGCACGTTGAAGAGGGTTGTTCCATCCTTGCCATCAGAATGGAACTTAAATTGGATTAATCACTAAACTAAGCCCAATTTGGACAAAAGGGGAAACGTTCTTTGGCGAGTCCCTAAAATCCTACGGGGCACGTAGTTTTTGGGAAGTAGGATGTGTTGAACCCACCCTTCCCTCCCGGTGCTAAATCCTACTCCCAACTGAATGACACTGGTGTTAATCATGGTTCAACATAACATGGTACTATACTGACAAGAATCAACTAGAACTTGAACATAGTAATGAAATCATGGCATAACTAAATTATAATTTGAAATCTGAAATAGCAAGTAAACATAGAGGTATCGGGTGTTCATAACCGTCCAGCACTGAATGATTACAAAAATTTGGTAACAACTCTTAAAACAGTAAATGGGGTCATAGTTCAGGGACTCAAAACATTGGACAATTCAATACATGAGTATAATACATAAATTTAAGCATAGGGATGTATTGCACTTAGGAGAATAACACTTTTTCATCAAAATAATGAAATTCAAGACAAAATATCAAACTTGTTGTTTAAAACATGAGTAAGTACAACTATTATGCTCTTTAGTCCCTTAAATCACATAATAATGCTATGCTTTCAATACAAGAGGATTTGAGAATGAAACCTAACTTAAAACATATAAATACAACTTGAAAATAATGCATTTGGACATAAGGATAAAAGATTAACCATGTTCAAAACCACATATACCTTAATTAAACAAATTCTTGAAGAAATTTTGAAATCAAAACTTTAATCTTTGTGTTCTTGAGAGAATAAGGTTGTTTTTTGTTCTTAGGAAAAAGAATGGTTCTTTAGTGAGTAATTTTGAGGTTAATAGGCAAATAATGCCCTTATGAAAGTCATAAATCATGTTTTGGACAATTGGGGGTTAAGGGTATAGGACGAAATTACCCTTTGGCCCCTTAAATTATAAAGCAGGAAGTTCCCTACCTCTACATCGTGGACCCTACTCTGTGAGAGTGGCTAGCACGCCGTGGACCCTATTTTGAGGGATCCACCTCCGTGTTGTGGACTTTATTTTAGGGATGACCAGTGCGCCGCATCTCTATCCTGTAGGATCACTGCCTCCGCTGTCCAAACACTCTCCGAATCTCATTCAAAAACCCCAAAACTCTTCTGAGACATACCTTTAACATCCCTAAATATGTTGAAACTCAAAAACCAACATCTTAGGGTCGGAAAGGACAAAAATAAAATTCGTAAAGTCTTGTGATCTTGAAAATGACTAAGTCTTCAAGACTTAGTGAAAAATTTCAAGTCTTGGACCCCTTAAGCATGCACTAAAAACTAAACCGAGCTTAGAATCTTATGGGGTATTACAATATCTCCCCTTAGCACTATCCATTCTTGAATGAGACTAGTTAAGCTGAGATACTATAGAGACTGAGAGTCTATACTAAACACTAATAAGATGAAACATGATCAAATAACTGGGTCTAAAACAGGATACATGTTACATGGGCAGAAATGATTTCATGAATGCATGTTGTGACATGAGAATAGTTGTATAGATGAAATAGAAAATGGAAATAGTTAACCTAAAGAAAACTATTACCTCAAGATGAGTCTGAATTTGTGGAGAAAAAATGAGGATACCAGGCTGTCATATCCGCTTCTGCTTCCCAAGTAGCTCCCTCAACAGATTGATTTCTCCATGGAACCTTAACCAAAGAAACTTCTTTATTCCTTAGCCTACAATCTGACGATCAAGGATCTCAACTAGGAATTCTTCGCAGGAAAGGCCATCCTTAACATCCATACTTTCTAAAGAAACAACAGAAGCTGATTCACCAATGCATTTCTTTAACAAAGAAATATGGAATACCGGTTAAACTGAGGCCAAATCTGCAGGAAACTCTAACTCATAAGCTACCTTCCCAAAGTGGTGCAAATTTCTATATAAGGCAACATACCAAGAACTGAGCTTCCCCTACTTACCAAATCTCTTCACTTCTTTCATAGGTGAAATAGATCGAGTCACTAATATCAAACTCAAGATCATGTCTCCTCACATCTGCATAAGATTTCTAATGACTTTGGGCTGTCTTCATCCTCTCTTGAATTAATTAAGCTTTTTTCGTCTCCTCAAACACTAAATTTGGCCCTATCAAAGTAGCCTCACCTTCTTCAAATCAACCAATAGAAAATTTATATCTCCTCTCATAGTGAGCCTCAAATGGAGCCATCTGAATACTAGAGTGATAACTATTATTATAGGTAAACTCAATCAAAGGTATGTAGTCATCCCAACTACCTTTAAAGTCAATAACACACGCCCTTTATATGTCCTTCAAGGTCTGAATGGTTCTCTATGCCTGACCATCTGTCTAGGCATGGAACGTCGTACTGAGATAAACTTAGGTACCAAGACCCTTATGGAAAGCCTTCCAAATGTGTGAGGTAAACTAAGTACCCCTACCTAAAATGGTAGAAAATGGAACCTCATATAATTTCACCAACTCTCCAAGATAGAGTTTTGCATAATCCTTGACTGAATATAAAATATGAACTGGCAAGAAATTGGTTGACTTGGTAATTCTATCTACAATGACCCAAATCAAATTATGCCGACGATCAGTACGAGGCTATCTTGTCATAAAATCCATATTCACAACCTCTCACTTCCAAGTGAGGATGCTAAGCTCCTAAAGTATAACACTAAGCCTTTGGTGATCAACCTTAACCTGCTGATAGTTTAAATACTAAGCCACAAACTCTATAAAATTTTTCTTCATACCACTCTACCAATAGATTTACTGCAAGTCATTGTACATCTTAATGGCTCCCAGATGAATAGAATACTGTGGACTATGCACTTTTGCTAATATTAATTATCTCAAACCATCAATACACAGAACACATAACCTACCCTAAAAATGAAGCACACCATCTCCCCTTTACCTTTTAATCTCTAACTGTCTCCTTTAACTTAACTAAACTAGGATCCACGTCTTGCTTTTATTTTACTTCGATAATCAATAAAGATTTCAATCAATTCTGAACCCATATACTTCTTTCAACCGAATCAACCAGCGAAACTCCTAACCTAGCAATCTGATGAAAATCACGGACTAACTCCTTAGACAATCTACTGAGGGAATCTGCCACTATATTAGCCTTGCCCGGATGATATAACACACTCGTATCATAGTCTTTACATAATTTAAGCCATCTTCTTTAGTGAAGATTTAGGTTTTTCTGCATGAACACGTACTACAAACTCTTGTGATTCGTGAACACATCAAAATAAACCCTATAAATACAGTGCCTCTAAATTTTTAAGGCAAAAAAAACAGTTGCCATCTCAAGATCATGGGTCAGATAATTCTTTTCATGGGGCTTAAGTTATCTAGAGGAGGAGGCTATGACCCTGCCTCTCTACATCAATACACAACCTAGACCAACTTTAGAAGCATCACAATAAAGTACGAACCTATCGATGTCATCTGGTAAAGTTAAGACTGGAGTAGAAGTGAGTCAAGTCTTCAACTCCTAAAAACTCTTCTTGCAAGAATCTAACCACTAAAATTTAACCTTATTTTAGGCTAGCCTCGATATAGGGGAAGCAATAGAAGAAAACCCTTCAACAAACCGTCTGTAATAGCCAGATAAACCCAAGAAACTCTTGATATCTGATGGAGATGAGTCTAGGCCAGTTTCTCACTACTTCGATCTTTTGAGGATCAACTAGAGTGCCATTACCATAAACTATGAGACCAAGAAAAACTATCGATCTCAACCAGAATTCACACTTTCTAAACTTAGAGAACAACTGATGATCTCTAAAGGTCTATAACACAACTCTTAGATGGTTTGCATGATCATTCTTACTACGAAAATAAACAAGGATATCATCAATGAAGACTATGACGAACATGTCCAAGAACTTCTTAAACACCTTGTTCATCAAGTCCGTAAAATGTGTAGGGGCATTCGTTAGTTCAAAAGACATAACTAGAATTCAAAGTGACCATATCAAGTTCTTAAGGTTGTCTTTGGAGTGTCACATTCTCTGACCCTAAGCTGATGATAGACGGATCTGAGGCCTATCCTAGAGAAATAACTTATACCCTGAAGTTGGTTGAACAAGTCATCAATTCTGGGAAGAAAGTACTTATTCTTGATGGTGACTTTGTTCAACTGATGGTAGTCAATGCACATTCTCAGAGAACCATCTTTCTTGCGCATAAATAGTACTGGAGCACCCCTAGGGAAATACTAAGCTTGATGAAACCCTTATCTAAGAGATCCTTCAACTGTTCTTTCAATTATTTAAGCTCAGCTAGAGCCATTCTGTAAGGTGGAGTAGAGATAGGTTGGGTATTTGGAAGGAGATCTATTCCGAAGTCAATTTCCCTTTCGGGAGGAATCCCGAGAAGATCTTCTGGAAATACTTTTGGAAATTCCCTTACTATTAAAACTGACTCAAAACTTAGAGTATCGGAATTTGAGTCCTTGACTCAGACGAGATTTAAAATACACCCCTTAGATATCATTTTTCTTTCCTTAAGATAAGAAACAAACTGACCCTTAAGTACTGAAGTACTACCCCTCGATTTGATAACTGGATCATTAGGAAATAAGAACTGGACAATTCTATTTCTTCAATTGACTGAGGAATAACATGAGTGGAGCCAATCCATGCTGAGAATGAAATTAAAATCAGTTATCTCTAACTCCACAAGATCAACTGAAGTAACTTTCTGAGACACTGTGATAGGGAAATTCTGTATACCCATCTATCTACAATGGGCTTTCCCACTAGGTTAGACACTGAGAAAGGCTTTACTAATATTTTTATACTAACACTGAAGTCTACAGATATGTAAGGAGTCATAAAGAAAAGTGAAACTTCGGGATCTAACAATGCATAAACATGAAGATGGAAGACTTCTAATATACCCGTAACTAGATCAGGAGAACTTTTCTGATCATGCTGAGTTTAGAGAGCATATAGTCTGTTCTGGCGTTGTCCACTGATTGCACTGAAAGTGTCACCCTAATGAGTCGGGTGACCAGCTGGAGTTGATAAAAGATTAGACTAGCCTTGTTGGCGTGAATCACCTCCCTTCGGAGCTACCGCTTGACACTCCTTGATCTTGTGGCCTGGCTTGCCACACCCAAAGAACACATTACTGCCTTCCAGACATTCATACTGATGGTTCCTACCACACTTTCTGCAAAGTGATTTGGTACAACCACTATTTACACTGAAGATGGCACTAGGGGTAAAAAATTTTGGCGGAACTGAGAACGGTTATCGCATTCCAACCTTGGTTGAGAAAAGTTAAAACTACCTGTTCTAGCCCTCTTATTCTCTCTCTCTTCTTAAGTTTCTCCTTCCCAATCTGTTGAGCATGAACCATGAGTCTAGATAGTTTCATCTCCTTAATCAACATAGCGGTCCTGCACTCCTTAACCACACTATCAGATACACCAGATACGAACTTACTCATTCTTGACCTATTATCAGCCACCATAGTAGGAGCATACCTCTCCAATTGGGTGAACTTGAGCAAGTACTCTTTCACACTTACACTTCTCAACTTCAAGTTTATAATCTCCTGAACCTTAGCCTCCCTCAACTCTAGTGGAAAGAACCTGTCTAGGAAAGTCGTGGCAAACTTCTCCCACTCTGCAAGCTCTACTTCCACACCGTTGTTTTCCTTTCATTGCTTAATTCAGGTGTGAGCTACTCTTTGTAACTGATATGTATCCAACTCTGCACTCTCAATCAAAGTAACACCCATGATTCTGTCACCTTTTATACCATATCTAAAAACTCCTATTAATCCCCCTCAAACTTAGATCCAAAAAATAAAGGGGGATTCATCTGAGTGAAATCTCGAATCCTAATTGCAGCTGTATTTTCCACTGGATTGGCTGGGGAAACAACTTGATGATTGTTCTAAGAAACTACAGAATGGATCAAGGTTGTAAAAGCGACCCTAAACTCAGCGTAAGAAACATGGTCATTCAGGAAATCTTCTTAAATGGGTAGTAGTGTGGGCTGATCCTCGTTCCTTCTTCTGTTATTTCTTCTGGAAGGCATTGTCTATAAACTGAATGAAGGATGAGTCAGAAAGAGAAATTCAATTGAGCTCGTGCTCTTTTGAATGACATGAATACTAAAAAAAGGAAAACTTTTCTAAAATGTCTTGTAGCCTCTTATCCATAAGTGTAGTGTGCTTCATACCCATGCACAAGACTTTACTCAACGCGGCTTTCAGATACCCTAGGACACTTTAAAATCTTAGTCTCTGATACCAAGTTTTTCCATGACCCGAGGATACCCCTTAGTCGCGACATAGTGCTTAAGGCTACAAGTAACCCCAAGCTAACCCATGGTCTGGTATGCTTAAGGCCACAAGTGATCCTAAGCCAACCCATAGTATGGTAACTGCTATGAGCACTGAATAAAATGAAAGTAAAATAACATGTGCGAAAGATAAACCAATAAGGTACAGTAAATCTGAATACAAAAATATATAAGAGACATGTCTGAAGTATCTAATAAACACTGGAAACTAAACTTCTTGTCTGAAAGCCTCAAAATTTACCGAGTTGATGGGAAAACCCCCAAACTAACTCCAACTAAATTAAATATAAGGAAATACTAAAATAACTTGAATAACATGGCATGTCCTTAATGGATGAGGACTCACCAATACTGCTGTGGGGAACTGCTGAGCTATCTAGGGATGATCGAGAAATTGCGCGTTCAAACCTATGTTATAAGAAAACATAGCGCAAGAGAAAAATATGTGATCAGTACTTTGAATACACTGGTATGTGAGGTAAGGACTAATTGAAATACATGCAGAAACTGAATATAATTACATGAACATGTAAAGCTAAATTTGCAAGACCAAGTATTTAATACACTGACGTTATCTGAATAACTGGTGCAGTTTGTATAACTGACCAAATAAATGCTGAAAACTGACTACTTGGTCTAGTAAAACTGAACTGAAATAGACTTTTGATACTAACTGAAACTGTGGGAGCTATCATGTAACCAACATAAGCCATGGATATTACCATGGATTCCAACGTCTGATCCACATTGAGAAGGGTTATTCCATCCTTGCCATTGGAATGGAACCTAAACTGGACTGGTCACTAAACTAAGCCCAATTTAGACAAAAGGGGAAACGTTCTTTGGCGAGTCCCTAAATCCTATGGGGGCACGTAGTTTTTGGGAAGTAGGATGCGTTGAACCCATACTTTCCTGCCGGTGCTAAATCCTACTCCTAACTGAATGACACTGGTGTTATTCATGGTTCAACATAACATGGTACGTACTGTACTGACAAGGATCAACTTGAATCTAAGCATAGTAATGAAATCATGGCATGACTAACTTTTTATTTAAAAAGTCTAAAATAGCAAGTAAACACATAGGTATCGGGTGTTCATAACCTGCCAGCACTGAATGATTACAAAAATACGATAACAACTCTTAAAACAGTAATATGAGGTCATAGTTCAGGGACTCAAAACAATGGAAAATTCAATACATAATTATAATACATAAATTTAAGCATAGGGATGTATTAAACTTAGGAGAATAACACTTTCTCATCAAAATAATGAAATTCAAGACAAAATATCAAACTTGTTGTTTAAAACATGAGTAACTATAACTATTATGCTTTTTAGTCCCTTAAATCACATGATAATGTTATGTTTTCAACACATGAGGATTTGGTAATGAACCCTAACTTAAAACATGTAAATTCAACTTGAAAATCATGCATTTGGGCACAGGATGAAAGATTAACCTTGTTCAAAACCCCACATACCTTAACTGCATAAATTCTAGAATAAATCTTGAAATCAAAACTTAAATCCTTATATTCTTGAGAGAATAAGCTTGAATTTTGTTTTTGGGAAGAGGAAGGGTTTTTAGTGTGTAATTTTGAGGTTAATGGGCAAATAATGCCCCTATGAAAGTCATAAATCGTGTTTTGAATGATTGGGGGTTGAAGGGAAAGGACCATATTACCCCTTGGCCCCTTAAATTATAAAACTGAAAGTGCCTCACCTCCGCGCCGCGGACCCTACTCCGGGGGAGTGTCTAGCGCGCCGCGGACCCTATTTCGGGGGAGCCACCTCTGCATCGCAAACTCCATTTTAGGGGAATGACCAGTGCGCTACGGCCCTATCACTGAGGATTACTGCCTTCACTATCCAAACACGCCTCAAATCCTATCCAAAAATTCCTAAACTCATCTGAAACATACCTTTAACATTCCTAAACATGTTTCAACTCAAAAACCAACGTCTCGGAATCGGGAAGGCCAAAAATAAAATCTATAAAGTCTTGGGGTCTTGAAAATGACTAAATCGTCAACACTTAGTGAAAAATTTCAAGTCTTGGACCCCTTTAGCATGCACTAAAAACTAAACCGAGCTTAGAATCTTATAGGGTATTATACAAATGGACGTTTAGAATGACAAATTCTATCAAAAAACTTTCAATGCAAATCCACGGCAGATGTTTAGTGGAAGAAAAAGATTCAACTGATTTGAGAGGAATATTTGGGAGAAAAAATTGAAGATATCTTTTGAGATATCTTTAAGAAACGTGTATATGTTAATGTCTCAAAACTAGCCAATAGCTAAGAGAGAGATTATGAAAAATCAATTACATTAGAGAGAGAGAGTATTAGTTGCTATATACATTGCTTATCATATTTGTATATAGGGCCCCACAAAAAAAGTTGTTTTAAAACTAATAAATAATTATGTATGGTAATTTTTTAAAACTTTGCATACCATGTAATTAAGAAATTAACTTACCTATAATGTGTAATTTTTTTAATAATTAAAGGCATTTAGCCTTAGCCCATCACGTGGGATTGAGGGCATTAAAAAAGGATTTGCTTAGTCAATTAGTGGTTCTGACAATCACTTACGAAAGTAGGAAAAGAAAAGTTGTTTGTTCAGTAAAAAAAACGAAGAAAGAAGTGAGGGATTAAAATTTTTTCTTTTTGGTGTTCTTTTGGAGGAGCATAAAAAGGACCCAACCATCGAGAAGATAACTAAAAGAAGTAGAAAAAAAAAAGTAAATTTCTTAACTTGGTTCATAAATTTTACTCATATAATTCATGGCTTTACATTTGGGGTTGAAAGTTTAAGAATCAAGGGTTAAGTGATAGAGAAATCTTTTAAATTCTCATGAACAGAGCGAAAATATTGAACGATTGGATTGTAATTTTTATATTTTTAGCTTAATCAAAGAATAAAATTTGGGTAGTAAGGTTATTATGATTTATGAATCAGCTATAAGAATGTTCTCATGGATTGAAGCAAAAATTTAGTATAAGTTGACAGGTTGAGAGCCAATCATGAAATTTCTGAGATGTGATTACTGATATTATGAAAGTTCTTCACTTAATTGAGAAATAAGTATTTAGACACGTTTTTCATTCAAGTATATATGCAATGTGTTCTGATATGAACTTAAATGCTATTTACTATTTTAAAAGTGTTTGCATATGAGTATCTACTGTTACAAAGAAAGTAGAAGTGGGAGTGGACCTTCATTTGAATTCTGTTGCAAATGACGGGTTCGTTAGACCGGGTGCATCTTATATTTACATATTACTGTTACAACCCTCACTAGTGGGAAGGTAGAACTAGCATGCTGTTACTGATCTCCCTCGAGTAGGGACCTATTGATAAGATATTTGACTCCTTTACGAGGGATCCATTGTTGTTGGCTATTCTTGAAGTAGAATGCCACACTGTTGCATGATTCATTCTTGAAAACCTCCCAAAAGGTAAAACTTGATATGATGATATTTGTTGGCTACTTTCAAATTGTTAAATTGATTTCTTATGCAATGGTTATTATTTTCTGGAAGAGCATTATTTCATGACACTTTTTGATTATCACGCCAGCCTAATTTACGACTTGTCCCCATTAAAACGGTTGTGGTTAAGTGTTATTACTCACTGAGCTAGCATCTCACTCCTGTTATTATTTTTACAGAGAACACAGGTGATGTTGGTGAGGATTTCACTAGCTAGATCATTCGAGCTGGCATATTTCTGGCGAGCTCCGCACTTATTCGCTTGGCCAGCAATTTATCTATTTATTTTGTTATTTTTTTTTCCTTGAAAACTCTTAAAGTCACTTCATAGTGATTTATTTAAAGTTTTTGAGTATGCTATTGTTAATATGGACTTGTGGAGTATTTGACTTCACATAGTTTGGAGATGGATTTAGTAGTATTATCTCGTTGAGAATGAGTTGTGTTGATGATATTGATGTATTGGTTGTGATGTTGGTTTGTTGTGTTGTTGATTTGAGACAAGAAATTTTCTTGATAGTACCCAAACAGTGAAAACTCTGCCAAATTTTCTGTAGAATACTGACGAAGTTATGGTCCTATTTTGAATCGTGACATACTACTCGATAAAAATCATAATATTAATCTGAAAATCTGTAATAAAAATTAAGAACTTGGGAGCATTTGTCCAAGAGAATCTTTCCATTTTTTAATTATTATGTTATAGTTTTATAATATTAAATATTTATTATAATAAATAGGGACAAAGACACGAGTTGTCCATTCGACCAAATAAATATCACCAAAAATAATCTTTTCAAACTTGGTCCATCATTTTAATTCGGCAAAATTTCATATATAGCAACTCTTTATTCATTTTGACTAGCTTCTACGTTAAAGTTTTAATAATTACATTTTGTAGACAACGGTTATGGAGTAAATGCATTTAGGAATCATTTTTACAAATATAATGTAAAATATAATTAACCTATTTTTTTTCATCTTTCAGTTACAATAACAGAAGGAACAAAAATTTTAAAAAAATAAGGAGAATAATTCACGCCCTTTATTCTCTTTAACTTTTTCATTATTCTTTTTCCATTAGTTCAGTATTAAAGCTCATATCTAATAGAATATAGAGAACAAATATGAAAATGAAAATGAAATCGATTCTAGAATTATGATAAGAAAAGTATATCGTTCTCAATGAAAGTGATGGAAAGTTAGAAAATATATTTTTAGTTAGTATTTGCATCATATTTAGTATTTTTGTTTGTCTTTTTTGAGCAGTATTTATAACTTGTGCCTAATATTATTTTTTAATGTGTAGAATTAAAATAGTATGAAGATGAAGAGATTTGAAGCTAAAATAAATTAAAGACAGAACATTATAAAAGAAAATCAAATATACAACTTAATGAAAGAAATTTATTAAAATAATCAAAAGTGACCGTAGTTATAATTAAAAATTTTACCTGTCAATTCAGTGCTTGTCCACGTTTGCAGCATGGCACAGAGGCAACATTATTTTGATTTTATCTTTTTTGATTCATTTTAGATTAAATTATTTATTTGGAGCTTTTCCCTACACCTGTAAATATTTCATAAAATTAAATTCTACATAACTTTTGACACAGAGAGAGCAAGGAGCCGCCATGGAGGCCAGACAATAATGGTAACATCTTTTCTTCTCTTTTATTTTTATTTTACATTATTTTTGTGTATGATTTATTGTAGTTGCTCCATTTCTGTGTGGAGTTAAACTTCTTGATCTAGGATTATGAAAGTTGACGACGTGATTATTTCGTAACTCTTGATTCGATTTGTTTGATTATCGTTATAATTGTAATTATATTTTTGTGCTTGCTATTTTAATGCGTAGCTACTATTAAAATGAATTTATATCCTTATTGTGATCTCGAAAGAAGAATCAATAAGATATAGCAAAGAATATAAGGAGTAAGATTTTTACTTTAGTAAAATAGTTAAGATAGGAAAATACCTAGATCGCCTTACTTGGTTATAAAATGATAAGATATTTGAATATATTTGGATTGGGTTATCATATTTTCGCCCAACGATATAATTGTGAGGCCAATCGAAATAAACGATTAGAGACTCAAAATTTCATTATCATATAATCAACCTCGCAAATTAATAATTAGAAATCAAATAAGTTGATGAAATTGATACTCTACACGATTGTTGGCGAATCTATAATCCTAGATACACGATTGTTGGCGAATCTATAATCCTAGATCAATTAATTCATTGACTTCAAAAAATCTGTGTGCTCTCCATCTTGATTAATTGTTCCTTAATTATTTTCTTTTTATCTTTAGTTTAGTTAATTCATAAATTCATCTTTGAGATTTGTTTATTGTATAAATAATCAATATTAGTCTAGTTTGGTGAATAGTGACAAATCTCTGTGTCGATATCTAAATTCTCAATCTTATATCATTTGTACGACTGTATACACTAGCATGTGTGCTTGGACACTATAGAAAGATTGGAAGGTCATATCAACGCTCAATTGCGAAAAATTCTTTGCTTGATTTCGATAACAAGCTAGTTGAATACAATTCAATGTCTTTCATTTTAATTTTCTGCTTTATCTTGATTTTTTTTGAAAAATTTATTGTAAGAAATATATATTTTGTAAATCGAATTGTAAATTAATGTCAATTTCACAGAATGAATTTGGATGTGTTGTTTTCGTATTTAGGTATGTGATCCAATTTAGTGAATGAATATGAATGTGGATTCATTTGTATTCATTGATTTTATATTTTGAAATTGTATATATCCTAAATCAAAATTGACTTTAACTCAATTTGCATCAATTTTTTTTTTGAAGGTTTAGCTTTTTGAATAATTTCAAATATAAAATCATCATAATTATGATATATCTAGGGATTAGTTTCAACTTTTTAGTTAATTTTGAATGTTCTTTCAATGTTGAACTTTTAAAGCTACAGTAATTACTCGTGGAAAAGACCACCCAGAAGAATCCTTTTCCTCTCTGTGAAAGAGCGGGCGGGTGGGCGGCCCAGCTAATTATGTGGCCTAAAGTCAAATATCAAAAAGAGGCTTAAAATTTATTTAACTATGTTTTCTTTTGTAACATAGACATTCAAAACATCTTATGTATCACATTGATGACCATCATTATCTTACTAAGTTTTCGCAATGGAGGTATTCACATATCTGGTCATTCAAATTAAATATGTTTTAAGAAATTCTATTTGTCTAATCTTCTTAATTTTTTGCCTCTAAGTAGCCACGAAGACACGATTAGATTGAAGTTCTAGAAAAAAATATTTGAAATTGTAGTTTGTAAGAAATATTTGAAAGTTGAAGTTATGTTTGAACATGAATTCACATGAAAAAATAAAAATTTGTGGACGGGATCTTGAAATAGAGAATTTGAAAAGTTTTTGTCAAATTTGTTTTTTCATAAACTTCAAATTCTATTCATCAAGTTTATTTAAAGAAAGAGTTATTTTGATAAGCAAATACTTGTTTGAAATGAAATAGCATAATTATGAACGACATACCAAAATAATTTCATAAATATTAAATAATTTCCAAATTTATTTTGAATTGAAATATAAAAATAAAATGGAAATTATAAAATTTTTGGGGCCTTTATAATACTTAGGAAGTGGTGGCTTTAGCCGCTTTGCCCTTCAGTCAGCCCCAAATGTAAAATAAAAATTGAAGTGCTAAAGAAAGACAAAATAGCTTTGTGGATCCTTGCACTTAGTCTAATTTATAAATTGGATACTCTTACTTATATATTTGTTATATGAACCCTTCAACTCAATAAAACTCAATATTTTAAACCCGTATATGCTTATGTGACATTAATTTGATGATTTGGCAAAACGCGTGTACAACACGCATGTTTCAGTGTGTGAAGCTCTCAATTTTTTGCCTCTAATTTTTTTAAAAATACTTATAAAAAAATAAAAATAAAAGATCCTTCTTCTTCATTACCCCTCTCCCTCTCGCCCCCCACCCTCTTTCCCCATCCCCCCATCTTCTAGATGCTCTTCCAATGAATACGCTTTCAAGATTTTTCGGCGAATCCTAGCCCAAATGTGTATCTCTACACTGCTTTTATTTAAGTGTTTGTGTCTTCAGGAGCTTACTCTGATAGGATTAAAACTTATTTTGATATGATTAATGATTTTATTTTGTCTGATAATTATATAATTCTTTTGGTTCTTAAGGCATGTGGGTGTGGATTGGATTTGGAAAACGGCAAATAAATACATTGTCAGGTGATGAAAATAGGACTGAGTTTGTATAGGTTTGTGAGGTTAAAGATACTGGAGCTTTACGAAAAATGTGTAGAGTTTAGTGATGCAAAGAAGATGTTTGATGAAATGCCTGAAAGATGCAAAGTGATGCAATAATGGTGATGAAGTCGGAGTAATCAATAGGAAGATCTTGTGGAGCTACCGGCGTAGGCTTGTACGGCTTCGTCGTCGACGGTTATCGTGGATCATTCGCCGGTGACGACAAGAATGCCTGATGTAGAGTTTTGCTCCGATTAAGATTTTTTAATCAGCGGTGTAATCATGATTTTCAAGAAAAGGAGGAATGATTGACTCGTCTTCATCTGAATTGATAAGGCAGAAAAAGTTAGAATTATTGGAGGTGATACGTTGGTGGTTGGGGGAGTTAGAGATTTGAATGGTTAAAGGTAGGAACAAGAAGAAGAAGAAGAAGAAGTTGAAGGACCATGGCCTCTAAATTTTTTTAAAAAAATAATTGTAAATTAATAATAATAATTTGCTATATGTCAATGAAAAAATAACATAGCATGCCATGTGTCGGTGAGTGTGTTACACTCATATTAGTTGGATGAAAGAAAGTTTAAAATGTTATGTTTTGATGGGTAAAAGGTTTTAAAAATTGGTTTTAAATGGGTTTAAGTGTTCAGATGACAAATGTATAAGTAGGAGTATCCACTTTACAAATCAGACCAAGTACAAAGGTTGACTGAGCTATTTTGCCGCTAAAGAAATTTACCTAAAATATACTGTAAGAATTAGTCCACTATAAAATTGTAATTATTTTTCTTGAATTTATACATTATAGCATTACTTATATACATACATACATACATATATATATATATATATATGTATATATTTATTTAATATGATACTGGACACAAATTTCTCAGTCAAAATAAATTTTGGTAGAAAAGTAATGATATTTGAAGGTGATTTCTGTTAAGTAGTACTTGCAGTCCCAAAAAATTGACAAGACTTTACAATACACTCAGTGAAATTTCACAAATGAGGTGTGGAGAGGACAAAATGTGCATAAACTCCTCCACTATGGAGGCAGAGACACCATTTCTGAAGGATCCTCCACTCAATTACAGCATATCAAAATGAAAATGAAAAGGAAAAACAATAGTGAAGCAATCAACGAAAAAAGAAATAATAACAAAAGCCAAAATAGCTCGGTGGACCCTTGTACTTGGTCTGATTTGTAAAATGGATACTCCTACTTATACATTTGTCATCTAAACCCCTCAACTCAATAAAACTCAATATTTTAAATCCTTATTTACTTATGTGGCATTAATTTGATGATTTAGCAAAACGCATGTAAAATATGCGCGTTTCGGCGTGTGAAGCCCCCAATTTTTGCCTCTAATTTTTTTAAAAAATAATTGTAAAAAAAAATTAAAAAATAAAAAACCTTCATCTTCATTACCCCGTTTTCCGCCATCCCTCAGCCCCTCTCCCCGTCCCCCCAGCCTCTCCCCCATCTTCCCCACCCCATTTCCCTGTGCCCCCATCTTTTAGATGCTCCTCCATTGAATACGCTTCCAAGATTTTTCGGCAAATCCTGAAACCGAATATGTATCTCTACACTGCTTTTATTGAAGTTCTTGTGTCTTCAGGAGCTTACTCTGATGAAATTAAAACTTTTGATATGATTAATGATTTTGTTTTGCCTGATAATTATATAATTCCTTTGGCTCTTAAGGCATGTGGGTGTGGATTGGATTTGGAAAGTGGCAAACAAATACATTGCCACTTGCCAGGTGATGAAAATGGAATTGAGTTTGGATAGGTTTATGAGGTTAAAGATACTGGAGCTTTACGGAAAATGTGGAGAGTTTAGTGATTCAAAGAAGATGTTTGATGAAATGCCTGAAAGATGCAAAGTAATGCAATAACGACGATGAAGCCGGAGTAATCATAGGAAGATCTTGTAGAGCTACCGGCGAAGGCTGGTACGGTTTCGCCTTCGATGGTTGTCGTGGATCGTTCGCCGGTTACGACATGAAGGCCTGATGTAGAGTTTTGCTTCGATTAGGATTTTTCAATCAGCGGTGTAATCATGATTTTCAAGAAAAGAAGGAATGTATTGACTCGTCTTCATTTGAATTGATAAGGCAGAAAAAGTCAAAATTGTTGGAGGTGATACGTTGGTGGTTGGGTGGTTGGGGGAGTTAGAGATTCGAATGGTTAAAGGTAGGAACAAGAAGAAGAAGAAGTTGAAGGACCATGGCCTCTAAATTTTTTTTAAAAAAATATTTGTAAATTAATAAAAATTTCCTACGTGTCAATGAAAAAAGACATAGCATGCCATGTGTCGGCGAGTGTATTACATTCATATTAGTTGGATGAAAAAGGGTTTAAAATGTTATGTTTTAATGGGTAAAGGGTTTAAAAAATTGGTTTTAAATGGGTTCAAGGATTCAGATGACAAATGTATAAATAGGAGTATCCACCTTACAAATCAGACCAAGTATAAGGGTCCACCGAGCTATTTTTCCATAAAAAAATAGTGCAATAATTGAAATATCATAAACAACATGGTGATAGAAATCCAAAACAAGACACTACAGAATAGAGTTAATACTACAACAAACAACACTAATAAATTCATCGAAAAGCAAGACAACTCTCCATTGTCTAGAAACCTTCTACCTTATCCACGATCTTCAGTTTTCACATCCTTCTATCTAAGGTATGTCTAAGTAGGGGTGTGCATAAAATATCAAAAATTGAATTACCGTACCGAACCAAAAAATTTGGTAATTGGTATTCGGTAATTTGGTATTTGGAAGTAAAATTTTAAAATTACGGTATTTGGATTTGGGATTGGTAAAAAATATTACTACCGTTTGGTATTTGGTATTTTTTGAATATACAATAATAGTTAAGTGACCCATAGGCTACATACCTAGTCCACACTCCAAAGGCCACATACTTGTGTGAATATTGCTCAAGCAAATTTTGAACTATTAAACATAGACATAAAGTAGACTCTTAACTTTACACAGCAGACTTCCTTGCAACCAACATGTGATAACTTTTGACGAAAATATCACGCTAAGAATGAAAATCAGGGTATGGAAGGGAACAACATAAAAGAAGTCTTCATGACATAATACATAACACCATTGTTGGCTGCATTTTTCCAACTCTAATATTCCTAACATAGGCCGGAATATGGCTTTAACCAAGGAGACTTGGTCAAGCCTTCTTAATCCTTGTGTTCACATGTCAACAACAAATGGAAATTATCGAAAAACTTAGCACTTGGCAGACAACATAACATATATTGCTCTCCATCATATTTATAAGAAGTAATATTATGACTTTGCATCACATTTACATCCAGTTCGTTACATTCAGTTCGTGTTACATCTAGTTTGGTGTAAATTTTATTCGTGTTACATCCAGTTCTCCCCTTCTTGGAGTTAGATCAAACTACAATAACATAGGTTTTAAGGTGTTTCATTAATTGAGCCACACATATCAATGTGTAACAAGGCCAAACAAAATTGATTTTTTTTTGTGTAAAACTGTGTATTCAGAGGTATAAAACTACCAAACAAAATTAAATTCTTCTCAAAACGCTGGTTGGAAATCACCACTATTATCACCAAATAGGATCACTATAAGCATGTCCAACTTTAATATGGTAATACCAAATTCCGTACCGAACCAAAATTTAATTTACCGATTACCGAATTACCGAACCGAAATTTAATGGTATGGTATTTGGTATCTGCTTTCATTTACCGATTATCAAATTACCAAACCTGAATTATGAAAATACCGAACACCCACCCTAGTCGTAAGCTAAACAAATGTTTTAGGATCGAAGAAATACAGAAAGTTAATTATCTCCAAATATAATCTTTATTATAGTTGTCAGGAATTAACGTACCAGGCATGCTCATAGAGATTAGTATATTATAAGTTGATAACAAGAGTTTTTAGTTAACATTGGCGCTAATTTATGGTGGTAGATCAATTTTCATCCTTCTAATAAATTTTTAGCATCTTTAGTTCCATAGATTTGTTAAAATGAAATACTTTTGATCCAACTGACAGAATAAATATAAAAAAGCACTATTAAGGTTACAACAAAAATCAACTGACTTCTGAACCTATTGAAAAGATGATAGTTTGAACCCGTTATTTACAATTCAGATAAATATGAACATGATGATAGAATAACTGATGGCATCGATGAACAACTAATGAAAATTAATAATTTTGTTTCGTCCTCTCGATCAATTGACCGAAAAAACCATGTTTAACGAGAATAATTCAAGCATTACAGAAAGATTATCTTAAAGAATAGCTAATTGCTAGTGTTGATTTTTTTAAAAAAAAACTAATAGATCCTTGCAATAGAATTTAAAAGGAATGTAATAACACACCAACACCTCGTATATGCAAGCAAAACTACTTGATGCAACTATAAGTGCACATAAGTCTTTCAGTAATAGGCGTGGCAAGGCAGCAACAACAACTGTTCGTACTCTTCAATAATACCGTCGGATGTACATTGAATCCTTCAAAAAATAATGTATTTTCAAAAAATTCGATGGGGCTGTGACAACATTTTTGAAAAGTCCAAGCAACATAAACAACAACATCAGATGTACATTGAATCCTTCAAAAATAATGTATTTTCAAAAAATTCGATGGGGCTGTGACAACATTTTTGAAAAGTCCAAGCAACATAAACAACAACATAGCCCATGTAATGCCATTACTGCACATGTTTGCGATAGACCCTCGACTCAAAAAGATGAATTGTAATGTCATGAAAAGGCAAATGTGACAAATTCTTTTACATCCCCTCATCGTTACGCTGAAAATAAGATCAATTCTTTGAGGAAAAAAACACAGATTCTCACCAGCTTCTCTTGACAACTTCTAAAACACAATTAAATTAACCTATACAAACTGCTGATTAGAACAACAACCAGCTTGCTTGTATCCATTCCAAAACAAGAATCACAGGGTAGAGTGTCAAAAGAAGATTTTAGAAAGGAATCTAAAATGTACCCTATCCCTCAGAAATGGATACATAATAGTAGTTTATAGAATCAAGCTACCAGTGGAAAATTTGGAAGTAACAAATTACATCATATACCAAACACCATAAAACTTCTTCATTGAAAAGTACATATACTGTAGCACTTGGCAACCAATATACCAAGTATCTGTCACACTTTTAAATATTTCCTTATGATTGCATTAGGAGCTCTCATTTATAAGGGCCCATCTGATAACTATGAGTCGATATCTAGTTGGCGCGGCTCTTAATAACATCAAGTCCCATTTCAGTCGGGTCGGTTGCTTGCAACTCAACCTGAATTCCGTCGAGCTCTCTCTTGAATCTGTCCTTTGAACTGGCATAGATCATCTTGCTTCTCACCCTTGCGGTGTCAGGGGACCTTGAAGATGAAAAAGAACACATTGAGACAAATGAAATACAGCAATTTAGTTTAGGATGATTATGAACATTAAGAGTAATACCATGCAATGAAAAAAATCCTGCTTTTCTGGCAATTCTCTGCAGTGACGAAATCAAAATCGTAGACAGCATATCGACATTCATTCTCAGGAAGACACGCAGCGAAATCTTCGTAACTTTGAGTTGGCTCACCAATCTTTTCAACAACAACCTGCTTTTGTTTCTCCTCTATCTTAAAAACAACAAAGCGGTGAGTTCTTTTCGCTTTCAGCTCCAAGAACCTTAACTTGCAGTCATCATGCACAGCCATCCCAGACGCTGCGTTAGCCTATATAATAACCAAAATCCTCTGATTGTATTAGAACTTGTTCAACATTTAATAAATCACAAGACACTGAAGCAAAATGACTCTATACTTCTCACGAATTCAATCTAAAAAGGCCATCACAATAAATCTCCATTGTTCTATATTGATCAATCAAGACACACACAAGCAATTACACTAAAGATTTACTAGGTTTCATTCCCGGAAATTAACATTGTCGCATCAGTCTGCAGCAGTGGAATTTGTCCTTGTCATAACATAGCTTACTAGACTGTCTTACACGAGCTATCAACACAAACAAGAGTAACTACCGCGCATTCAGGGTAGTGATTTCAATTGGCATAGGTGGAGAGTCAAGTTTCAAGAGAATCCTGGCAGTGGATGAGCACAAGCAGGTAAACAGCTTATATAAGAGCTACAACATTTGTTTTCTATGCCACCCCACCTACTTTAGTATCAAATAGGACGTGAATTGACAGTAACAAAGGAAGATTGCACCATTACTAGTACTCTTCACAATGGTTTAGAACAGTGTATCGCTATCAACGCCTGATAATAGCATATACTCTTTCAGAAACAATTGTGAATTATCATTGGCTAGAAACTTAAAAAAAGAAATTATCTTTAATTGCTCTAATTGAGCTAATCTGGGTCCATTCTTATTCTGAATAAGTTATTCATATATGCCTCCAATACACAGCAGCCAAGCAATTGAAAAAAGAAAATTCAAATGCAAGAACATCCTAAACATGCATTAGACCAAAAGAGCGCAACTCATAAACCCCTTGGATAGAAAATCATTGATTTCTAACAAAAACAGTAATCAGTCGATCAAGAAAATCATCAAACACATTAGATCGACGGAATACCAACCAACTAAATACTTAAATCTCAGCTGAAACCAAAAAACGTTGAACCAAAATTTTCAATTATAACAACTCACTATACTAACCAAACTCTCAGATCAGCTCATAAGCTCACAAGATTTCAAGCTGAAGTAATCTAAAAAATTCAATAAAGATCACTTGTTTAGCCAATAACCATGCCGATTATCTCATCAGATCAAAAACTATAACCATTTTCAAAACCTTTCTACTAACACACACACACACCATGAAAAACAAGCAAAACAAGAACATATCAACAGTGAATTTTCCATACAGATCACTTTCTTATCCAACACCCATATAGATTATCTCATCAAATTAATCACATATAAACACTAAACCCATTTACAAAACCTTTCCACTAAAACAAACAGACACAGACCAAGAAAGCAACAGTGAAATTTCTATACGGATCAGTTTTTAGCCAACATCCATATAGATTATCTAATCAGATCAATCACAGATAACAAACTAATCCCATTTACAAAACCTCACACACACACACAATATTATCTAATCAGATCAATCAAAGATAACAAACTAAACTCATTCACAAAATCTCTCTACTAAAACACACACACACACACACAACAAGAAAAAACAAAGCAAAACAAGAAGAAATTTCCATAAAGATGACTTCTTTAGCCAATACACATATAGATTATCAAAATCAAATCAAGCACAGATAACAAACTAAACCCATTAACAAAATCTTTCCACTAAACACACAAACACAACAAGAAGATATAAAAAGTGAAATTTCCATAAAGATCACTTCTTTAGCCAACACCCATATATATTATCAAATCAAAACAATCACAGATAACAAACTAAACCCATTAACAAAATCTTTCTTCTACTAAACACACAAACACAACAAGAACAAATCCAAAGTGAAATTTCAATAAAGATCGGTTTATTATCCAACACCCACCCACATAGATTATCTAATCAGATCAATCACAGATAACAAACTAAACACACACACACACAACAAGAAAATACAAAACAAGAAGACATCAACAGTAAAATTAAAGTACAATAAAAAAATGCTAGAAAATCAAAAGGGTTTAATTGACTCACCATTTTGATTGAATTGAAAAATTCAAAGGGATTGAAGAAGAAGGTTCAAGGTTCAAGGTTCAAGAAGAAGGTTGGGGTGTTTCTATGAATGTAGAAAGCTAGAGCTCTTCTTAATATTGGCTTCTCAAAGGAAGGGAATATTTATTCTGTGGTTCACATACATTTACATTCTTGTGTGAGTGAGTGGAGAATAATATTTTACTCACTCAGTGCCATTTTCGTTCGTCATTTTATTAAAAATAAATATCTAAAATTAATTATTTTTTCTCACTTAACTCCTAAATAGTGAACATCAAATGAGAAAATTCAATTGCAATCCTCATTTCGATGTCCAATAAATATCGCTAATATGAGCAAATTTTAAAATAGCACTTCCTCTATTTTGTATTAGTTGATTTTTTTGTTGATTTTTTTTTAAAAAATATTTATTTTAATTTAATTATCTAAATTTTAAAATCAAGAATATTTCATGTATATGTTTTTCATTTTACCCTTGATAGGAATATTAAATACATCTACATTTTTTAAAATTATTGACTAGTACATAAATAATTTTAAATCTCAAAATTAAAATTAAATGATTATTACTCTATATATTCAATGTTCTAAACGTACTGCATGAGATGAGATGAAGTAATATGCATCAAATTTTAATATTTAATCATTATATTTTAAAAGGCACACAAGGAATTCATAGGAGTCAACTAAACAACGGGAATAAAATTCATCATTTAATTATAAAATAAAATGTGCTCAATTAAAATGAGACGGAGGTAATTCCAGTAAAATCACTTGGCGCCGCATATTTTAAGTAGCCGGCGGCTTAAGTTTTAGCTGCAAGTAAAACGACAACGTCTAGGTCGTGTTTTAAAAAAAATTAAAAAATCATGAGAAGTAAAATATAAAATTCATTTTCTGTTTAATTAAATCATGTTACATTTTTCCCCTAAATGAGTCTTATGTTGATATAAATTCAAATGATCACACTCAAATATGAGTACTACTGTACTAGTTGACTTCGGGTGAAGCAAGAAAGTTAAAATTAATACTCCCACAAGTACTCCTTCCGTCCCATTTTATTCGTTCCAAATTTCTTAATCTGATGTCATATTTTACTTGTTCATTTTTACTTATCAAGATAAGACAATTTTTTTTTCATATTTTGCCCTTTGCATTAATTACTTTTTCTTTAAATTAAAATGTAAACATCATTTAATAGAGGTACTATGATAAACTAATCATGTTATTTATTATTTTTCTTAATAATTGTGTCATCCCAATTTGAGCAAAATAAAATGAGACGGAGGGAATATAATTTAACCTACAATAAAAATAAAATTAAGACAATAATTTATTTAAAACACATAATCATTAATACCTCGAATTTTGGAAAACCTAAATTTTTAAAATTAATACTTGGAGTGTATTGTTGTTGTATTGAAATAATTTTTATTGGTAAATTTAATTATTTCTCTCACATAAAAGTGGTAGTAATTTCTAAAGTATAATTGTGTTACTCGTAATGATAGTTAGTTTTCTTTTCTCTTTAATTTTTCACAATGCATGTACCCTGATAAAAATCAAATTGCTTTAAGTAAAAATTGTTAAAGTAACAAGCAATAACAATAACATATTCAGTGAAATTTTACAAGGTATGAAAAGCGTAGAGTGTATGTCGACTTTACCACAACTTCATGAATGTAGAGAGATTGATTCCAAAAGAACTTCAGCTCAAGTACAACTTCAACTCACGTACAGTGAATCCAAGTACAAAAAAGAGAAAACAATGAAAAAAATATATCATCTAACAAGAAAATAGTGCAATGTCTACAAGAGAAATAAAGACACAAAAAAAATAGTGTGATAATTGAAATGCAACAAACAGTAGACTGTGATAGATATTAAAAGTAAGGCCTACAACGACAAGTACAAGAACAAACACCAACAAGCCCAAAACCTCAAAAAGCATGACAATGCTATTATCGACTAATCTTCTGTCATAATACACATTCTCCACAGCATGCTATATAAGGTCATGTCCTTGATAATCTGAAGTTGTGTCTTATCTTGTCTAATCAGTTCTCCCTAATACTTCTTCGCTCTACTTCTATCTCTCCTTGTATCAACTATTTCTAACCTCTTGTACATCTTCACTTGGATGTTTGCACCTCGTCTCTTCACATATTCAATCAATCTCACTCCCTAATCTTGTCCACCACAAATGTCATCCCCATTTTATCTCGAATATCCTCATTCCTAATCTTATCGCTCCTAATATGCCGACATATCCAACTTAACGTCGTCGCCTCCGCAACATGTATTTTCTGAATATAAGAGTGTTTAACTAGTCCAATACTTCGCTCCATATAATAACGTTGGTCTAACTACCACTTTATAAAACTATACCTTTAAGTTTTAGTGATATTTTTTTTTATCAAACAAAGCTCCGAAGACAAGTCTCCACTTCATTACTGACACATCAATATAATGTTTAACAAATACTTTTTATTTTTTATTTTTTGTATTTATGATTCAAATTCGAGATATCTAATTACGATGAAGAGATCTAATTTATCACAAATGTTTTTTTTTTTTTGGTTGTTGGTAGATTAGACTTCGCTTGAAAGAGCAAGCCGACCTAAAAGGGATTATTCTCTTTACTATATTAAAGTAATTAATTAGATGATCACTTTTGTTTTCTTTTTATGTTTTTTCTTCTTCATTTTGAAAAAAGAATGTCAATTGAGTAACAGATTGGAAAGTTATTGCCACAAAGAGATGGGTCCATATAGAATCTTTCTTTTTTGTCTGCGTTAATTCCACGCTACCTGATTTTATTTTAATTTTATTTTCTCATTTATTTATTGTATCCACAAAATTATAAATTAAATTATTATGGAAAAGGAATTAAAATAGTAGCAGTGCAACTTAAGAAAAGTGTATGAATCAACTGAGACCATATTCAAATAGTAGAAATTTCTTTATTTTAATTGTCTTAGGTTTGATCGTTTAAAAAGGAAAAAATTTATATTAAGAGAATCTCTCTAGAAATGAGCTCAACAATATGCAAATACGAATTTAATCATATTTAAATATAGACATCGAGCATCAAATAAAAAAAACAAAACAAAGAAGTAGGTGAAACAGCAGCAGTGCATCACAAGAAAAGTCAGTATAACATTATTTTTGTTTTCTTTAGAAATTAAGGTAACATTATTTTTGTTTTCTTTAGAATAATATTATTATAATTGTTGTTTTTATTTATCACTAAGAACTCAATATTATTCACATTTTGTTGTTCTAATCTTTCTTTTCTGGGTAACTAATATCCCCTAAGCCCTACAAGAATCAATATATTATTATTTTATAATGGATAAAATATGGAAATGGAGGGAGGATTAGTAATACGTGAATTGAAATAATCCAAGGATAAAAATAACCATTCACATGGTAGTCATTATTTTATTTTGTCAATAACAGAATTTGTGATGTGCACTGCATACTAATTGATTGCAACAAACCATACAAGCAAGAATAAATAATTTGTAAAATTTAGTTCATATTTAATTTGCAATTTCCACATAATTTGTTACTATTACATTATAAACTTTGTATTGTAATAATTACAATATAACTTATTATAATATTATATAGTTCTTCAATTGTTATTGATGTTTCTTTTACTTTATTTACCTTACTATATTTATTGTAAATACTTTTTCTGTTTTAGCATTTTCATAAGAGCTTCTTTCGCTCTTGTATTTTTCAATTTTAAAACTTTTTTTTAAGCTTAGGATCTATCGAAAATTACAATCTCACTATTTCAACATGATGAAAGTAAGGCATGCCAACATTCTATCATCTCCAGACCTCTTGGTATGTCATTATTGTTATTGGGCATCTTATACAACAACAATATCGTATAATTATTTTTTTTCCTCTTTGTTACATAATGAATAAAAATTTTATTATAAATTAAGATTAATGGAAGTTAAAATAAGATCTTCAAAAAGTTTTGCAATTGCAAAGCACTAGCGTAGGTTTTTCTTGGTCAAAGCCTCAAAGGAGACACACAAAAAGTGAAAGATCTTTTTTTCTTTATTACGCATGAAATTGAAAATTATATGTTGGAATCTTGAAGTTTTGATGAATGACAATACGAATGAAACAAATTGATATATGTGTTCTACTGATCCGACAAGTTCAAGAGTGCAGTCCATGGTATAAATAATTAAAAATCAGAATGAGTTAATTCAGTGCAACTGAAAACTTTAACTTACTGATCACGTGGGGAATAGAACAAGTTGGATTTGATTCAAACACTTAATGATAAGGAAAAGCAAGTTGAGTTGGAAAAAGAGTCTTATGTGGAGGGGAAAGCAAGTTAAGTTGGAAAAAGAGTCTCATGTGGAGAAGGAGTTTCACTTCTGAGTATATCCTTAAGAGTCCTATGTGTAGAAGGAGAAAGATTCTGAAAATTGAAGAAGTCTATGCAAAACATAAAATGTGAAGGACTCTTTGGAGAGTTGAAGTTTGACTACAACACCAAGGAGACAAGAGTTTGACTTTAAGGAGTCTCACTTGAAGTAGAACTCTATGCAATGAGCGTTATGATTGAAGGGGGAGTTTGAAATAAAGAATGACTCTTTAAAGAGTTGTGCTTAAATAGAAGGTGCATCAATCAGAATAAATAATGCACTTACAAAGCAGAAAAGCACAATCGACAGATTGACTTCATGAAGTACTACTCAATCACTGAAAAAACATATTGAAGAACCTAGTCCTAAGTATAGAATCGAGCTAAGAGTTTTAGTATTGATTTATAGAGTTGTTCATTGTGTTTGAACTATTGATGTAATATTAGTTTCAGTGAGTTATAAACTGAACTAGGAGCTAGTCTTCGAGTTGGGGAAAGCTCAGAGACTTTGGGAATGCATACCTTTGGAGGTGTGTCTGTAGTTAGGAATTAGAGTTTATAATTCCTAGTTGTTGTGTTAAAGGAATTAGAGTTTATAATTCTTATTTGTTGGTTACAAGAGTTTTGTAATCAGTCGTTGCTGAGGCTCAGAGTTATTTAGTGAAGATGGGGGTAAATCCTGTAGAGGTGCAGGTCATGGTTTTTTACACCTTTTTGAGCCGGGTGTTTTCCATGTAAAAATCATTGTGTTATTTACTTACTGTTTTACTGCTTCCCTGAAACATGTCAGGCAACCCATTCCATCCATAAGTAACTCTTACGTTAAAGTCACTGATCAGTATGACACGTACTTTAACAAGTGGTATCAGAGCGAGGTTGTCTTAAAAAGGGCTAGCACCTAAGACAAAGATCAATATCATGAATTCCGCACCTCCTACTGGTCATAGTGAAGGTCAATCCACTATTAGACCTCCACTCTTTGATGGTTCTCACTTTATTTGGTGGAAAGCTAGGATGGAAACGTTCTTTCAAGAAGAAGACTACGAGTTATGGGACAGGATCACTAACGGTCCTACTATTCCAATGAAGTTAGAAGATAGTGAAAAAGTCAAGAAGGTAAGAAGTGAGTTTACCGCTGATGACTTAGTGGCATTAAAGAAAAATGTTAAGGCTAAGAACATCTTAATCTGTGGACTAGGACCGGCTGAATACAAAAGAGTGTCAAACTGTACCACTGCTAAGCAAATTTAGGATGTACTGGTCAATGTACATGAGGGTACCTCTCAGTTAAGAAAATTCAGGATTGCTCTTCTCTTTACTGAATACGAAGCTTTTAAGATGAAGAAGAATGAAACCTTGTATAAAATGATGACAAGACTTACTGCCTTGACAAATGAGTTGACTTCTTTGGGAAAAGTCATCACTATTGAAGAACAAGTTGAAAAGGTGTTGAGGATGCTACCAAAATCAAAATAAAATGTTAAAGTGACTGCTATTAAGGAGGCAAATAAGGATCTCACAGGTATGACACTAGATGAACTAGTAGGGAATCTGAGAACTTATTAAATGGAAATTGATGGAACTAAATATCTAGCAGCCCCTGAGGATACCTTAGCTCTGAAGGCATCTGACAGTAATGAAGAAATTGAACTTGGTGAAAAATAAGTTGCCTTTATAGCTAAGAACTTCAGCAAATTCTTCAAAAAGAAGAAGAGAACAGGTAGCAAGAAATGATTCAATGACAATCCAAATGGATGCTACAAGTGTGGTAAGATTGATCATCAGATCAGGGATTGTCCTGTCTGGGAAATAGAATGGAGAAAGGAAAGGGTTGAAAAGAAATTGAAAGAAAAAAATAAAAAGAGAGAAGAATATATAATGGTAGTAGCTTGGGGATCTGACTCAGATGATGATGAAGTTGATGAAACAACAGTCATGGCTCTTGGAGATTCAGACTTGGAGGAAGAAGATGATGCTTCTGAGGTAAGTATACTTGAACTTAAAGAAAAGTTACATTTGTTTTCTAAAATAAAACTTATTTCCTTATTGAGTACTCTAATTGATGATTTTCAAGAATTAATTTCCGATAGGGATGAGTTATTCAACAATATTGCAAGTCTTAAGTTTGATTTTATTAATCTAGAAACCTGTAAGAACACTGTTGCAAAGGAAAACTGCACTTTTAACGAACAGTTTAGCAGACTTGATTCATCAAATCTGACCCTCAAATCTGAAATCTTGAAACACTCTTTCTGAAAAGGAAAAAAAGGTCAAAAGTGAGGAACAGAAAAAAATTGAGTCAGAATTGACTAAGATTAAACATGAATACTTTTGTGAAAAAGAAAAGGTTAGTCAATTGAGTCAAAAAGTTTCTAAATTAAAACTTGATCTTGAAAGAGCTAATAGATTGACACATTCTGCAAGAATTGTTCATAAGTTAGGTCAAAGAACTCACAATAAAAAGGCTGGGTTGGGCTTTTATAAAAGTTCTAATGCTATTAAAGATCTGTGTTATATTTGTGGTAACCAGGGACATCCAACCACTGAATGTCCAGTTGCAGCAAAAAGCAAATCAAGAAGCATAAGTCTAGCAAAAAAATTTGATTTCATGTTAGCATAAGCTAACAAGAAGGTCAAATCTGGTCAGAGAAATAGGTCACATAACCTGTTGCCTCGATAGGCTAGAAGGAACCTCATACATCCTTTTTCTCATAAGAAAGCATCCAAGCTTTTCTGGGTGCCTAAAGTTAACCCCTAATTTGTTTTACAGGTGAGAGTGAAAGGAGGGAAGCAAAATTTATACATGGATAGGGCTTTTTCAAGGTATAAGACTGGAAACAAAGAAAGTTTCTTTTACTCACCACATTTAAAGGGGGAATGGATCTTTTGGAGATGGCAAAAAAAAAGAGGATGACAGTGAAACTGATAAGCATGCACAGGAACATGTTGTACCACTTGGTTCAACTATTGTACAGACTGAGGGCATATTAATAGGGGGAACAACAAATCAAGAAATTTATGCATCAATAACACCAACACAAGATGATGATAATTTTGTTGGTAATTCATAAGAATTGGTGTTGTCACAAGAATCTTGAGATATCTCATGGAAATCAATGGCTTGAGACTATGGTATTAAAATGAAAGTAATTTCACTCTTGAGGGCTATAAAAATGTTGACTATGTGGGTTACTTAAATGACTGGAGAAACACCAAAGGCACTAAGTAGAGAGCATTTTGAAAGGCATAGGTTAGATTTGGAGATGATTAAAATTGCATGAACTCCCCTCAATGATTGACTAGAATAACCATTTTTCTTTTAAATCTTATTAGCTAAAATGTTATTCGATTCAATCTTGCACATTTAGTTGTGTGTCCCAATTCTAGATTTTTTATTCTTCTAACCTAATTTTGTATTAGATTGTGCAGAAAATAGGTACAAGCAAGCAATTGTGACTACAAAGTTCTTCTTATCAGGTATGCTCTATAATGACATAACATAGGTTGTCTAAGTTAAAATAGTTGAGCACACCTATTCCATTCCTCACACTTCATCCTCTCCTTGTCCTATGATATTGACGAATTAGTTGACCAAATTTTCTTTGACTCTCTCCAAATGATTGTGCACAAATGAGTTAATCCTATACCAGAAATTTCTTCTTCTCTCTCAACCAAAATATCAGTTTTGTACCATGAATTTTCCAAGCTTGATCATCAATCACATACAAAATATGTTTCTGAAGAATGAAAAGGTACAAGCTCTTTCTTTTAGTTCCTAATTGGCTCAGATCTTTTAGAATTCCTCAGTCCAAGTTTAGGTTTGACTTTTTAAAAAATAATGGATGTTTTTTAACAGATGAATCATGTTGCTCTACCTAGTTCAATAAGGAGGGCTAAAAATCATTGCAAAAAAAAATGATAAGAAAAATAATTTAGCTGAGATAAATTCTAAACTAGAAGCTGCATCTGACAGTCATAAAGCAGAATAAGTGGTTCTTCAGGCTAGGATCATGACTTTGAAGCTTGACCTTAATTGAGAAAGGAATGAAAATGTTGAAGTCATTCGTCAATTGACACAATTGATAACACCTGTCCCACCTTCCTCATCAGCTCCTCACTATTCTATCCTTAGCCATGTCCCACTTTTATATCATATTTTTTTTATTAATGCCCAGTTATTTTGCTTTGTTCAGTACTAGCTTAGGTAAAATGTGGAATATGCTCTGACAGCTAAATGGAATGGTTATCTTTGCTAAATTGACTCATATTTATGCTCTCTTTAATACATTACTATGTTGGTTAAAGTCTTTGTCTGATTGTTTTGGTGATAGCCCCAGTGGCCATGAATAGCATAACAAATCACTTTGGCTAGTATATTATTGCATTGAAATGGTTTTCGATGAGGCCAAAAGGGGGAAGATAAGAGGGTTGTGCAATGTTTATAACCCATTGACTAACTTGTTTCATTCTAGTGTTTTATACTAACCCATTGACTAACTTGTTTCATTCTAGTGTTTTATACTTTAGTGCCCACAGGTGAAGATATTTGAATGTACAAAGACAAGAGATTTGTCATCATCAAAAAAGGAAAATTTATAGGAACCTTGAAGTTTTGATGAATGGAAATATGAATGAAATAAGTTGATATACGTGTTTCACTGATCCGACAAGTTCAAGAGTGCATTCTACGATATAAATAATTAAAAATCAGAATGAGTTAATTCAGTGCAACTAGAAACTTCAACTTACTGATCACGTGGGGAATAAAATAAGTTGAATTTGATTCAACACTTGATGATAAGGGAAAGGAAGTTGAGTTGAAAAAGAGTCCTATGCGAAGAAGGAGTTTCACTTTTGAGCATATACTTAAGAGTCTTATGTGTAGAAGGAGAAAGATTCTGAAAATTGAAGAAGTCTATGCAAAATGTACAATTTGAAGGACTCTTTGGACAGTTGGAGTTTGATTACAACACTAAGGAGACAAGAGTTGGAATTGAAGAAGGAGTCTTACTTGAAGTAGAACTCTATGCAATGAGTGTTATGATTGAAGGAGGAGTTTGAAATAAAGAATGACTCTTTGAAGAGTTGTGCTTAAATAGAAGATGCATCAGTCAAAATAAATAATGCACTTACAAAGCAGAAAAGCACAATCGACAGATTGACTTCATGAAGTGTTACTCAATCACTGAAGAAACACATTGAAGAACCTGGTCCTAAGTATGGAATCGAGCTAAGAGTTTTAGTGTTGATTTTTAGAGTTGTTCATTGTGTTTGAACTATTGATGTAATAGTAGTTTCAGTGAGTTATAAACTGAACTAGGAGCTAGTGTTCAAGTTGGGAAAAACTCAGAGACTTTGGGAATGCATACCTTGGGAGGTGTGTGTGTAGTTAGGAATTAGAGTTTATAATTCCTAGTCGTTATGTTAAAGGAATTAGAGTTTATAATTCCTATTTGTTGGTTACAAGAGTTGTGTAATCAATCGTTGTTGAGGCTCAGAGTTATTTAGTGAAGTTGGGGTTAAATCCTGTAGAGGTACATGTCGTGGTTTTTTACACCTTTTTGAGCCGGGTGTTTTCCACGTAAAAATCATTGTGTTCTTTACTTACTGTTTTACTGCTTCCCTGAAACACTCAGGCAACCCGTTCCATCTATAGATAACTCTTACGTTAAAGTCACTGATCAGTAAGGCACGTACTTTAACACTATATTTATTTTATTCGTGGGAGGGGGGATTAAAGTAGTGTTGTTGGACTCGAATCCACATGTCTTATATGGTACATAAACTCGTAAACCTTTCAAATTTAAAATGAATGAATTAGATTATTATATAATAATAGCACTATTGAATTTTAGCTTGGTCCTTTCAAAATTTAAATAAACATATTTAACCTCAAATGTGAAGTATACCAGTTAAAAAAGGTCATCATTCGTGATTACAGTAATCAAGTTCATTAATATTCTTGATATTGTAGATATATTTAATCTCAAACGTGAAGTATACCCGTTAAAAAATATCATCTTACGCGATTACAATAATCAAGTTCATTGATGTTCTTGATATAGTAGATACGTTATCAAACATGCATATCATTACTTAATTCGATGGAATAATTGCTTCATTTTAGTTTCATTTTACATGTCAGTATTGACAACAATCGATATAACTTTTACACAATATATGGGTAGTTAAAAAATAAAACGACTAATAATTATGATAAATATAGATATTCACAAGCGAATAAATAAAAAATGTACATTGATCGCAAACTAACACCTACTTCATTACATCGTATACATATATTAAATTTTCTTGATGTATAAATATTAGTCTTGCAAAAAAGTAGTGATGCTTGTGGATCCATTCATGAGTGCCTTATGGCTAAGTATTGGTAATTCCAGCAATACATGTTTGGAGGACCACAATAAACAGGTCACTCATCCCCTCACTCATCCCCTCTCAGAAAATGACTTTAGAAAAAGGTTGCTTTGTTTTTTTTTTTTTTCGATTCATCATATTTTTTGTTGTTGTTATTAGGAAAAATGGTCAAATTTACTCTTCTACTTTAAAAAATTGTCTAAATATATTATTTGTCATACTTTATTGTTATTAGGGAAAATGGTCAAATTTACTCTTCTACTTTTAAAAATTGTCTAAATATATCATTCGTCATACTTTGGGGTTAAATTTATTCTCGTCATCATACTTTGAGGTTAAATTTATCCCTCTACTTTGAAATATTAGCTAAATATACCATTCATTATACTTTGGGTTCAAATTTTCCCTCATTGTTAAGAAACTTTTTATATGTACTCTTTCTTAGCAGAAAAACTCAAATCAACGTTAACTGTCTTATTTTTAAAAAATAAAGTACACTTTAATCTAACCTGATCCGATTTGAGCCACAAAAAGGACACAAATTAATATACCTCATTCAGTTCTGTTGGTCAAATTTTTTCAACGAGATTAAACCACTATATATTTATCAGTGCATAACCCATGAAAAATTGATTTGCATCAGTGCAAACACAAAGAAATATATCCATCTCTCAGTTCATGGATCTGCATCAGTGCAAAACTCATGAAAAATGACATTTGACGGTCAAATACAATAGATTAGGCCTATTGGATATTTCTCTGGATGATTGAGTTTAGAGGTCTTCCTATGGGCCAATCATGACGTCTCTTTATTCATATATATTTATATGCAATTTAGATATATACAGATTTTTCATCATGTTATTTACTCAGAAAATTTATTTACTGATTCGGCATGGCAAGTTTGAAATTTGGACATAATCGAACAAAAACATAGTTTGTAATAGAAATTTTTCATAGTTTCACGCTTCTACGTTATCCCATTTTGTTTTACGTTTTGTTCATTTAATTTGTAAACAACCTGTCAACGTTGCACATTGAAAGAGAAGTATTTTTGTTCGTTGAAAAAATTTGACCAATAGAACTGAGGGAGGGGGTATATTTGTTTGTGTACTTTTAGTGGGTTGGATCAGACGAATTAGAGTAGGGTGTGATTTATTTTTAAAAATTAGATAATTTAATGTTGATTTGAGTTTTTTTTGTTAAAGGAAGGTACAAGTGAAAAGTTTCTTAACAATGAGGATAAATATGACCCCCAAAGTATGAAATCGAAGGTAGATTTGTCCCCAAAGTATGACGAAGGATGTATTTAGCCAATTTTTCAAAGTAAAAGGATAAATTCTTCCTTAATGTATGTCAGCAATGGTAAATTTGAACCCAAAGTATGACGAAGGGTATATTTATCCAATTTTTCAAAGTAGATGGATAAATTTGATCATTTTTCATGGTTATTAATTTTTTATTCATTATTTTATTTATATAGATATTTGATGTTTGATATGCTAGCTTTACTTGAGTCGATGACCTATCAAAAACATCCTCTCACGAGAAGGATAATGTTGCCTACACAACACCCCCTTTCAAACTTTATTTGAGGTTACACTGAATATATTATTGTTATACCAATAACTAAGACAGTATGATACCTAGTGTAATTCCAAAAATGTTATTGTTACACCATCTTTAAAAAGAAAGTTATTTTGTTATTAAAATATAATTATAAATAAGAAATCAGATTACAGCAAAATGGTTATCTTTTTTTTTTTTTGAAATAATCTCTCTACTTTCACAAAGTAAAAATATGACTACGTACACAAAATCTTTCTCAGACTTGTTATGTGAGATTATATTGACTATGTTGTTGTTATTATTGTTGTCTGTCGTTGTATCGTTTAAAAAAAAGTTATTTTATTATTTGAAATATATTGAAAAGGCAGAGCTAGGAAGCCCAAGGGAAGAATGGTAAATAAGCACATTATTGAGGGAAAACAGTCATTATATCTGGCTGATATTTACCTATCCTCACCACAACAAAACCATTTCCAGATAAGCCGCTGCTCCATCATCCTGTACAGATTTTCTCTATCTTTTTTCTTCTCATTCCAAAGAACAATCCAACTTTCTCATCTGCGCTTCCTATATCTCCTTTGCTTCTTTGATTTGGTCGTCGTTCATCTGTTTCTCCTGCCTCTTTCTTTTGTGTGTTGTCGATTTTGCCTTTTCTACTAAGGTAACTGCTTAGTTTTTTCATCGTTGTTTCGCATCTACAGTTTTTAAGTGTTTTTGGTTCGATTTATGCTGAGGAATTTGTGTTCTCTTAAAATTTCACGTATTGTTTGTCAAAAGAGTCCAAATTTAAGGTGGAAAATGAAAAGGGTTATGTCTCAAATATTTCATTCTCAGGTTATGAACCGAATAATTAAATTCAATTATAAGTTCTGGTATGGAGAACTGGTTAACTGTTTTGCTTAATTTAAAAAGGAATGTGTTATTTGTTTTTCTTAATTTAAAAAGGAATGTATTTTTTGCCAGCATAATTTTTTATACAATTAAACATTGCTTTCTGTTTAGGAATGAAACTATATGAGTTTGTGGTTCTGTGTTTAATATAAATTTTATGTTTAAACTTTTTGGTTACAGCTTACAGAATTGGATTGAAAATCCATACCGAAAACAACTTGATATATCTTATATATACAAGGATGGAAGGTACAATGGTGTGTGTATGACGCTAAGCCTTTTCTTGAAAAAAAAAAGAAGAGAAGGAACTTAAAGTCGGCGCCCACATAACAGATGATTTTCTACTCCAAGGTTGATTTCATCACCTATGTGAGTTCTTTAAATTATTCTTTCTTTCAGTCGTTTTGTTGATCTGGTATATGTGCTTTGAGGTCTTATAGTTACTACAACGAACTTTGGTTATTTATGTGCTTATGTGAGCTCACAGTGGATTCTTCATAGTAAAGGTGAAATACATCTCCTCGGTTAAATTAACATTGTCTCCCTCAACAAGCTTCCACTCGAAACGCCAAATCAAGTTAGCCACAAATTACTCTAAATGGAACATCACAAAATTATAGCTCAAGAATATTCTCTTCCCTACGTCGAATGACATCATCTTGATCTCTCTGTTTCCTGTTACATCAAACGTCTCTCCATCTTCTCTATGATCATCTATCAAGAACCTCTCCAGTTTAATTTTAATTGGATTCTCCCACACATTTGGGTCCAATCCCATTTCTCTTGCCATAAAATAGATTATCGCATTCTTTGGTAACGCATAGCCATTAAATTCCATTTCATCTGTCACTCTATGTGGTAGCAAAAAATGAGATGGTGGATGCCTCCTTAAGCTTTTCATGATCACTGATTTTAAATATAACAATTTCCTTATATCCTCTTCTTTCATCAACTTATTGTGATTTCCTCCTCTAATTTATTTGCTATACAATTTTGCATGCTATTTCTTTTTAGAGTTTTTCTTGAATGGCAGGGTACTTAACCAAGTACGCCATAGTCCACTGCATCAAGACGATAGTTATGTCACTGGCTTCCCCGAGGAAATCAACACAGAAACTAACAATCTCTTCGTTAGTTAGTCTCATTTTCTCCTCTGACAATTCCAAATTCACCAATGTATCAACGTAAGAAACTGTTTCCAAAAAGTTGAATCGTCAAACTTGAATTCTGTTGCTTCTCTATGCAATGATGTCTGTACTTTAGCTTTCGTCACTTCAAAGGTGAACTTTGTTTCTTTATATGATTATCGCTATGAAATATCTGGGTCTATATTAAAAAAAATTCTAAGTACATGCATGTTCGAAATTAGTTAAAGAATAAACAGACTACAGGATAAATGCGTTCGTAGTAAGTTGATCAATTATAGTTTGGTAATTTTTTACCCTTATTGCTCTAGATAATTTCATATATTGGAAGGGTCTATATTAGAATTTTTTTCTAAGTACATGCATGTTCGAAATTAGTTAAAGAATAAATAAACTACAGGATAAATGTGTTCGTAGCTGCATGTTCAACATAATTTAAGTTGATCAATTATAGTTTGGTGATTGTTTGTTTTATCCTTGTTGCTCCAGATAATTTCATATGGTGGAATGAGTCTAGAATTTAGAGATTAAATCAGTGAGGAGGTACTGACTGTTGCTCTCCTATTCACCCTTTAAGTTGATTGCTGGTCAATCAGTTTTTGGTGTTTTTTTTTTATCAGTTTGGTGGTTTCTTGATTAATCCCCCGATTTCAATTTGTTTTTCTGATTTTGACTTGATACAAAATTTAAGAAGGTAAAAGAACTTTTGAATTTGAAAATTTTAAACTAAAGATATATGAATGCACCAAAAATGTCCTTTAATTTTTTAGTCATAAACATGTTATGTGGAAGGTTAAACTTAAATATCTTGAGATTTTAAAGGGTTGTTCTTGAGTATGGTGGTGAGACATGCGAATTATATTGAACTTTTGATATATACGACTAGTGCAGGAAGCTAAGTGTAAGGCTGAAACTGCTGGTAATGATGACTGACCTGTTAAAATTAAGGCCAAATCCATCGACAGACACCTCAACTTGGCACGATCTTTCACTTTGACACCTTTAGTTGACTGTGTTCATTTTAGACACCTAAACCAGTCACCAACTGTGTCATTTTGACACTTTTAGCTGACATGGCATGGCGAGTGTGGTACACTCGAATTCAGCAATTGGAGTTCTTATTTATCCGAAAATAATTTTAAAAAATCTGCTTCTTCTTCATTTTTTTGGCCCTTATTCTTCATCACCATTTTTGGGTCTCCTAAGACCATAAATTCGCCGAAATCATCATCACCATCTCCATTGATGGTATAATTATTTAACCTCGTATACATAAATTTTCCGGTATCACAATTTTCTTCACTTCCTCCACTAAAATTTTAGCTTCGACCAAACTCGCAAATTCTCAATTTCAAATCTTCAAGTACTCAAGCAATTAGTGAAATTCTTTAATGAGTTCTTGAAAATTTTCAATAAAGCAAAAATTTCTCATCGCCGGAGTTTCAAAAATTTTCAACTTGATTGTAACATCCAAGGATTTAATTTATTTTTTAACTTTTTTTGTTGAAATGCCCTCATGTTCCATATAAACTCACATTAATCATGTACTGCTCATAAGCAATTTTTTGGATGTTGTTTTGTATAAGGATAATAAAATGTTCAAACACAAGAAATTCCTTCACCAAATTGTACATATTTTTTACAAGATTCAAGAGTAAAATTAATGGGAACATAAGAAGAGAAGCATTTTTGACATTTTTTTTTTATTAAATTAATGAAAATGAAAGAAAAAAGTTGGAGAGGAGAGGGCATCGGAGCTGAAAAATGAAAACCGGCGGAAAGGGGAAGAAAGAGGTATAGGAATTGTTTTAAAAAATTATTGGTTTTTTAATTATAATTTATTTTAAATCAATACTTTACACAACAATACCACCTGTCTTTTTTTAATTGGTAGTTATGTCATGTCATCAATGTGTGTATTACACACACTTTGTAATAGTAGCTGATTGTAAAAAAAGTGTTAAAATGACACATTCGTACGCTAATTGAGGTGCCTAAAGTAAACAACGTTCACTTGAGGTGGAAAAGTGAAAGATGATGTTAAGTTGAAGGGCCTATCGATGGGTTTGGCCTAAAATTAAACTTGTAGCTCCTCCAGCATATGTGCACAATACTCAGACTCTTGACAAGGTAACTAACTCTTGAGTAAAATATTTTTCGTTTTCACCTTGTAAAAATGTCAGCTTCATTTGTGCTTGAGCTTTTTATTATTCTGAGAACATTTTGGTCAAGAACATATAGTATATGTCAGTTTCGGCTTAAAAACAATAAAAAGTACATTTTTTTCTACTATATAGATGCTTGAAGGTCTGCATACGTTCTACATGTCGAGACCCCACTTTGTCGGATTTCACATGGTATGTTGTTGTTGAAGAAGGGATAGCCTTGGAGTAACTGATGAAATTGCTAACATGAAAATAGTCCCTTGCAGAAATGCAAGGTAAGACATGTGTACAATAGACCTTTTACAAAGTTCTCAAAAAAAAATCCAAATAAATGCTTTATTCGAGTTCAAAACAAATGATGAACAGAAACTTGAACTAAAAAATATACTTTCTCTTGGATTACATACTTGGGGTTTGATGTTGAATCACTAAAAGACATTCATGAAATTCTATGTTAGAGTTATATTCTTGGATCTGTAGTCTTTTTTTCCAACTGATTCTCCTTAATTTTGCACAAAATCCACTCTTTTCAGCTTTTTTAGTGCAAGATTTAATTTTTATATTTGTGTATGTGTGTTTTTATGGTTGCTTATATGTTTTCTCAATTGAGCAGTTCAGTCAGGAGTTTCTTCACATTCATTTTCTACATGAAATTCTATCTTAGAGGTATTTTGTTTGATATGGTTTGTTGATTGACTGTTGTATCACAAATTCTTGAGAATTGTGTCTTTAATCTCTTTATGTGTTTCTAAAATCTGTTTGGGTTTAAAAGAAAATTTTATCTGGTTAGGTATTTTTCAGATCTATCTATTATGTTTCTAGCTGGGTTCTTGAATTGGTTTGAGATTTTGCTCAATGTTTTGTACAAGATTTGTTTTTAAATTGTATGTTTCTGAATTCTTTTATTGATTTTATTGAATGCTTTATTAAGTCATTGAAATTTACAGGGTATATTATTGTTATTGCTGTAAACTTATAATAGTGTTCTTTACTAAGTGAGAAATGTATTCATCATCTATTGTAACCACATATAAATATCTTGTGGCTATGGTTGAACCGGTAGATGAAAGAGTATTAGTTAAACTAGCTAATAAGGAAGTCTTCGTACTAACTTTGTGAAATACTTTATTGGAATCTCTTTCAAGTGAAATCTGCAGCCTTTCTGAGTATAGTTACTTATCGTGAAATTGCAATACATGCCAATTTGCTTACAATTTGAATCAACACATGTTGAATTTTTTTTCATTTGTTCACCGAGTAATAACCTTTTGGTAATTTCTGCAGGGGCTTTTTTGGAGCTTGCTGTAGGGGATGGGTGTCATTGGTATCAGTATTTCACAACAATGCAGCTACTTTGTCAAAAGGTATGTAAATATTTATCTGAAATTTTAAAAATGGAGAGATACGTACAATGTTACTAATGCTACCTACAATGTAATTCTTTCAATTTACAAATGGATTTTCATTCTGATACCATAATAGCTTAGGTTATTGAAACTTTTATTCTAATAACTATTGTCTTTGTCTTCTTTGATTAAAGATTTGTTTTATTATCTCATTTTGAACTTCTTAACTAATTTAAACATTAAATTTAACAATCTAATTTAATAGGTGTTTGATCATGAATGCTCAAGAGATTGATCAAAACAACAAAATGCATCTCCTGTTGTAGAATTTTTAAATATTATACGTATCAATGTAAATAGGCAACAATCACTATGATATATGAATGTGAGCATCCAGTAGTATGTTATTCCCATGATTGTATAAAACATACATTTGGGATCATTTCCATCAACTGATCTAATCAAACGAGATAGTACCTTAATGTTACATCTTTATTTTATACTATGTTGTTATAGCATATGGGTTTGCATCCCCATGTCAATCTTCAGTTTTGATCACATTAACCTGACATTGCCATTTAGGTATACAATTATTGTAATGGCCCACACTTTCCTAAGCTAGAAAACGAACCGTTGTTCGTATATGTGAAAACCTCAATTTTGTAAGCCATATTTGGGCACCTAAATTACCAAGAGTACCCT